>NC_090725.1:199726735-199846735 GCF_036898095.1 Palaemon carinicauda
GTTGAGTGATGGAATTACACTTAATGTTAAGGCTATGGTTGCGAAAATTTTGATAAACAAATATTTGGAAACTCCGAAATCAATTAACAAAAATTGATGAATTAAAACTTTATTTAATTGTTGAGTGGGAACTTGTTCTTCCGGGAAAGTCTCCCTACGTCAAGGACAAGATCAGCAGAGGAGGAAAAGAAGCACTATCATTAAAGGCATAAACACCCTGTAAATAACTTTAATGACGTAGCTCACCTACATTCACTCTTAAATTCAAAAAAGGAAATTGTATTCTGTCCAGAGTCCTGAAAACTCCACACATGAAATAAAAGTAATTTGATAGCCTACTCTAACTTTGTCCTGTCTAAGGTCATTTACACTCTTAGGCTCTGTTTCGGCTCCGACTCAGGAACCCCAGTGAGATGCTGGACAGGAATCTTATGTTAATTAATCATTGAGACAATGGCACTGGATAGGAGCAGGGATGTAGTGTAAAGTAAAAGTTAAAGATATGGATCTTTACCTTCAAAGCAGAGAGAGTTTCAATACTAAGTCACTAGCTAACACACTGTTATTCTTAAGCTACCTAGATTCACTTACTCCTTCCAAAATATTGGGTATACTGTCCCGAGATCAAATATTCATAATAGGCATAATGAAATAAATTAAGGAGTAAAAATGCGACGAGGTTTAATTAACCTAATCCTGCTTTATTACACAAATTTGCATTAAAGAAACGGACATCTTAATATCAAGTAAAAAAGGGTCAAACAAAACAAAATTTAATAAAAGGAAATGCAAAATAATAACAAATATGGTTGCTTAGACTTGTGGTCTTCTGCAATGTTTAATGATTGAAATGGGGTTGGACACGCGGCCCTGTGACCCAGAGACTGGTAGTCTCGAAAGCAAAAGTTAAATGCAAAAATCTGTACACACAATCCAACCGTACACAACCCGAAATACGTAACAGCCAGCTAAACCTAAATCAAGTAAAAATTAGTCTAAGCTAAAATGGGGGAAAAGTAGTGGCCATGTGTTTTTACCTGCACTCCTCACTTGGAAGCCAGCCCTTGTCCTTAAATGGCTGTTGATTGAATTGCCGTCAACCAAATAGTTGCACAGTTTGCACCCTTGACTGCCCCACCCCTGGAATCCTTGCTTTTGGTAAATAGGGTTTACCAGGCTCGTCTTCTTCCGTTTGGTGGGAATCGAGTTTGGGGGCGGGGTGAGCCAGAGGTACACAGATTAACTGATCAAGTCGGTCAGCCGGTCACAACAGCTGCTCGTGCACGAATGGGAGCAAGCTTAGGTCCTGTGGGTTCACCTGCCTTCACCTTCCAAAACAGGTGACGGCCGTGGTGCGTAGGATAACGCAATTGAGGTGCCATATCGGGACTTTAGGGCAGGGCAATGTATTGTGTTAACGAGTGAGAAGGAGGCAGGATTTTTGTACAAAATACTTAGAGAAATCTTGCTGCTCTAAGGGAATATGCATTTACAATAATCCTACCTATTTTGGCTTGCTAGAAATTAATAAGTGAAATGAACAGCTAGTAATGGGCTGGTGCGATGGGCATAAATCTTAAAATCAACAGACCTTAATTGGTACTGAGAAATAAAAGCTACATTCAAGTCAGCAATATTAAAAGGATATTAAAAACCAGCCGCTTGTTAAGATACCACCACTAGAGAGTAATGGGGTCCTTTGACTAGTCATACAGTACTACAGTGGATTCTTCTCTCTGGTTACGGTTCATTCCCTTTGCCTACACTTACACCGAATAGTCTGGCATATTCTTTACAGATTCTCCTCTGTCCTCATATACTTGACAACACTGAGATTATCAAACAATTCTTCTTCACCTAAGGGGTTAACTACTGCACAGTAATTGTTCAGTGGTTACTTTCCTCTCGGTAAGGGTAGAAGAGACTCTTTAGTTATGGTAAGAAGCTCTTCTAGGAGAAGGACACTCAAAAATCAAACCATTGTTCTCTAGTCTTGGGTAGAGCCATAGCCTCTGTACCATGGTCTTCCACTGTCTTGGGTTAGAGTTCTCTTGCTTGAGGGTACACTCAGGCACACTATTCTATCTAATTTCTCTTCCTCTTGTTTTGTTAAAGTTTTATAGTTTATATAGGAAATATTTATTTTAATGTTGTTACTGTTCTTAAAATATTTTATTTTTCCTTTTTTCCTTTCCTCACTGGGCTATTTTCCCTGTTGGGGCCCCTCGGCATATAGCATCCTGCTTTTCCAACTGGGGTTGTAGCTTAGCAATTAATAATAATAATAATGATAATAATAATAATAATAATAATCATTTATCTCGACACACGTAGTTTGAGAAAAGAACCACCGTACGCTGGCGTAAGGCTTTTGCTATGCATATCTACGCTGTGATGTCACGAACATGGCGTATGCTATAGTCAACATGTTTAGTTAGTTTAAAATAGTTCTTCTGATGTTTCGGTAAAGAAAACTTAAAGTATTGGAGCAAAAGTTTAAGGAGTAACTACAATATTAGGAGAGAGCCAAAAATACAAAAGGAAGAAGAGTGAAGAAAAATTCTTCACACCCTGGGGGTAAATGGAGAAAGAAAGGAGAGAGGGGTTAGTTCCGGTAAATGTTTTTCAACTACTTTTTGGGCTCAAGCCATGTCGTCCTGATGGAAGCTTCCTATTGGCAGCTTTCTAAGGGATATTTGGCTACAGTGATACTCCCAGAGAATTGACCATAGGTCTCCGGAATTCTAACTTCTGGTGCGAGTATCCTTAAAATTTTTCTTAAGGATATCGCATAATATCAGGGGACGTATATCTTGATACGACACATGGCAATCTTCACCTCGAATAGAGTTTTCACTCTGAGGGGGAAGAGTGGCGAAATTGAACGGGAGCCATTATCAAGGTTACCCTTTTTCCCCTACTATTACAGGGCCCAAAATGGCCGCTCATTCCTTATTCAGTAGCGCTTTCGCACGGTGTACTGTATCTCCCTGCTTGCTCTAGTGTTCTAGACTGCTATTTTGAGGAATTATCATGCATTCTCCAGCATCTTCTGCCTCTGGAAAGTTGAGTATTTAATCTTTTCTGTGTATAATTTTTAGCTTCCTTCTCACAGTGAAATTAGCATAAATTTAATGTGTTTATCGGAGCATAGCCAGTTACCGGAGGCGCCATTTTAGATGCTGTCGTTTGTCATGCATGCTTTATTTAGTCAGCAGAACGACATTCTCGGTATTTAGCTTTAATGAATTATAGCTATTTAGGCAAAATCATACTAGTGAAGATAAGTTCATGTACGTATTTTTCCTCTTCCTTAAATGTATTGATCGTATACGTTAGAGTCTCGGTGATATAGTGTAACCGAGATCTTGCCCTGCGCTAGGCTAGCCTAGCCTACGCACTTTAGTATACTTTCATACATTATCCCCGTTTACCCCTGTGTATCGTTTTATCAATTCAACAGGAGATAGTATATCTCCTAGAATTAATTATATAATTCGATACTCGTCTCTTCCGGAGATTTAAGGGTAAACCCTTCCTTCCCTCTGAGTGCCGCCATTAGGCGACAACCCTATCTTTGTCTTGCCATAGAGTAGTATACTCCGACTTGACTAGGCTAGTGTTTTTCCGTCCTACCTCTTGCCGGCGAGTATCCCGGCTTGTTTTATGACAGTAACTCAGAGTATTCAGTCTTTATGCCGACAACTCGGCTGCCGGGGTAGTAGTCACTCCCCTGGTGGCTTACAGTTACAGACATAGGAAGCCTAGCTTCCCTAGCCCGCATCCGAAGTGGTAGTGCGATGCCGCCACCTTCTCACTTGTGGTCTAGAAGACAAGTTTTGTTTTGGCAAGGTCCTAGGCCGAAGAATCGATATTCTTCTGCCGCCCAGGACGGCACCGACATTGAAACAACGTTTCTGATTGTGATTGGAAATGGCTGGCAATCCTGCCGCCTTCTCCCGGCACAATACACAAGACCCTTTCCCTGCCCCTTTCTGTCCTTTAGCGATAGCCTAGCCATCGCATGTCTTTGGCCGGTGTCCTGCAATCTCCCCGCTTGCTGGATAGACTGTGAGACTGTGGTGCCGTCCGGGCTCGTACATAAGCGGCTTGATAGGCACTCTGACCTTCCTCCTACGGACGCAAGGTTCTGGGAATGGTTGTGCTGGCCATGACGGCTGCCGGTGGGAGACCCTATTGTCTTTGAGTGATCTTCAGTCCTCCCTTGGACGGCCATTCACATCCCTGGAACCGGCAGTGGCTGGCAACAGATCTTGTGGCTGGGTGGAATCTAGAATGATTCATTCCCCACTTCCGTTTGAACCCTCATTTTGGAGGAAGGCAGTAGGGATAGTAGTACCTACACCATTATTTATTGTACTAAACTATAATAATAAGGAAAACCCTTCTCTCCATGCTTTCTCTCTTTCTGTTGGCTAGTGCCGTCAGGTACTAACCTAGCCGGCCGGCTGGACCGGTGCTGTCAGGTACTAGCCTAGCCGGCAACATGCCAGCTGAACTACAGTATATGCTTATACAGTAGCCAGTATTTCTGCAGTATAGTACATACTGCAGGTAGAAAACTATAGTATATATTATACAGTAGTTTATATTTTCCAACATACCCTGTGTATCCTTTCACAGTCTATTGTTGAGACCAATCTTATATTGAAGTGAAGTATTCCTTCAATACACTGATGAAAAGTCATCAGATTATATTTTACCCCACAATATTAATACTTTTATGAAATTGTTAGTGCTAGTATACACTAATTCTAACTCTAGAAGTTAAAACCCTTCTTCTCTGATTTTCCTTTGATAAGGAAATTCTAATATTAATATTGGGGGAGGTCACAGCAATTGGCTCGACAGGAGGCACAAGTATGTGTCTTTCCTATTTCCTTTCTAGCTTATTATCCTAAGCTATAATGGTTAAGATACCAATAAATTAATGCATGACATTTTATTAATTTATCAAGTGTGATAAATTACTGCATACTCATTTCAATTTCCTTTCTTTACAGGAGGAGCAGAAAGTGAAGTGTGATGTGATCTTCTGTAACCACAAAAGTAGGAACTTTTGTGGTCACACTATGTACAGGTCTCATGCCGCTTGCATTGTAACAACCGAAACCTTGAGGTATTGGGACCCCAAGGACTGCAACGTCTGCTCGGCCTTCGTGACCGAAGGTTTCGACAGCCCCAAGTCGACGTAGTCAAGGGATGCAGTATGCGTGAAGCTTCGGAAATGGGTACGAGGGTTCCAAAAGAACTCTCTTAGACCGTACCTCCCCAACGATAGGATGCAAAGCTTTGCTGTTCCCGAAGGCAACAGCTGATGCCGTCATACATCAGGCACGACCCGGGCCTCCCTGCGTCCAGATCGCAGTCGAGGCCGACGTCACTAAAGCCATGTAAGGCATGGACATCCCCCAAGAGGAAAGGATGTCTGAAGTGTCCACGGACACTGAGAAGGATCTTCTTCGAGACGATCCTGAAGAGGAGTCTACTCTACCACCAGGAGGAGATGAAGACTACGACTCGACAGAAGTGGAGGAGCCCCTCCTGCCTGTGCCAGCAGCAGAGCCGACACCGTCTACGACTTCGGCTCCTACCCCTCCGTTAGACGCAATGGGTCAGGCAGTTTTGGCCCACATTACCCCCCTAATGGAGAATCTACGTAAGGAGAACGTAGAAAGGCAAGAAAAGATGACGAGAGAGTTTCGCGAAGCGACTCGGACCATCACCTCCCGAGGGTCTTTCAAGAGACCCAGAGTACAGGACCTGCCACCCTGCTCTGAGACGAATCCCTGGAGGTATGGGGAGTTTATGCCTATCACCAATGACAAAATCTACATTTCGGAGAAGTTGGGAGCCGTCCACCTGGACGACATTGAGTTCTGGCTGAACTTCAACACTTACCCGGAGTGCTTCATCCGGCTGAAGCGTGAACCAGTGTCGAAAGAGGAAACGGAACCAAAGGAGGTCATGGTATTCGACCATGACAAGGCACAGGCTCTCTTGACGAGTAGCCTGAAGAAGGCAGGTTATACTAACTCGTGAGTTTCTGCACTGAGCAAGAAACACCCTACTTTTCTTGCTCCGTCTTCAAGAGCCTTCCCCTTCATGTTGAAGGCTTTTCAGAGTGTTCTCAAGGCGGTTGAGGCAGGTAAACCATGCCCTACACTAGAGGAGTGTAGGCCTCTGTCTCTGGCCTTGCCCATGGATGAGATGGAATGGAAGGAGGTCCACCTAACCTTCTCATTAGGAAAGCTTGAAGCAGATATAGCAGGACAGCAGTTCAGCGAGAATGTACCGAAGTTATCGGACTTTCTCTTGTGAAGGGAGCAAGAGACAAAAGAGAGGCTAGCCGCTTCTCTTTCCTTCCAGAACTGCATAGAGATGTGTGCAGGCCACAACAGCACCCCAGATATGCTCACGGTCTTGGCCAAGATGCACATGGCCACCCTTGTAAAGGACATGTACGCCTTCGTGAAGGTCAGGAGAGCCTGTAGGGAGTTCGTGTTTGCTGCTGTAACGGTGAAACACGAACCCTGGAAGCTGATCTCTTCCAGTATCTTGGGTAAGGACCTCTTCCCAAAAGAAGTGGTCCAAGAAGTAGTTGAGAAAGCCGCCACAGAGAATAGGAACCTTCTCCAAAAGTGGGGCATCTCCTAAAAGAGGAAGTCTTCCCCGGATGATGGTCCCCAACCAAAACGGAAGACAAAGAAGCCAAGACTACCTTCTCGGCCTACTCAGCAACATCCTACGGTCACCATGACTGCGATGCCCCAAGTGGTCGCTCAACCACAGACCACCTTCCAAGTGGTGCTTCAACAGCTGGTTGCCCAGTCACCAGCTTTCAACCCAGGGTTTGAGAGGCACACTACTACCTTTCGTCCGAAAGGAAGAGGATTTCGACGGGGCTCCTCAGGACACCCCTCACAAGGCAGGGGAGGGCGCAGTCAGGGTGGCAAGCCCTCCGGACCACCTATGCAATGAGATGTTACCGGTAGGATGGAGACTCCAACACTTTCGGCATCGTTGGACCTTCGATACCTGGGCCCACAGCCTAATAAAAAATGGACTAGGATGGAAATGGAACAGATCTCCACCTTCATTTCCTCAATTCTTCCAACACTCCACCCCCTTACTGGAAGAATATACATTAGAACTCTTGAACAAGGGAAGGCTGTTTTGTGTTTCCAAGAAGGACTCAGACAAACTCAGAGTCATTCTGGACTTGTCGCCACTCAACAAATTCATCAAGAACAACAAGCTCAGGATGTTAATCCTTCAACACATCAGGACCCTGTTACCGAAAAGGGCGTACACAGTCTCAATAGACCTGGCAGATGCTTACTGGCACCTTCCAGTCAGCCGCCCCTTCTTCTCCTACCTAGGATTCAAGCTACAGAAGACAAAGTATGTCTTCAGACATAGCCCCAAGGATCTTCACGAAACTTGCGGATGCAGTCATACAACAACTACGCCTAGAAGGCGTTCAGGTAGAAGCGTACCTGGACGACGGGCTGGTGTGGGCAGCATCCAAGACTGCTTGTCTGCAAGCATCCAAGAAAGTGATCCAGTTCCTGGAACATCTGGGATTCAAGATCAACTTCAAGAAGTCTCACCTCTCTCCAGCTCAGGAGTTTCAGTGGCTGGGAATCCATTGGAACTTGGAGTCACACCGCCTCTCCATTCCACCAAGGAAGAGGAGAGAGATCGCGGGTTCTGTCAAGAGACTACTGAAATCCGACAGGATCTCAACTACGCAACAGGAAAGAGTAATGGGCTCTCTCCAGTTTGCAGCAGTAACAGACCCAGTGCTAAGAGCACAGCTGAAAGATGTGTCAGGAGTCTGGAGAAGATACGCATCAAACGCCCAAAGAAATCTACAGAGACCAGTACCGACCTTACTACGATCACTTCTCAAGCCGTGGTCGAAGGTCAAGAGCCTAACGAGGACCGTTCCCTTACAACCACATCCCCCACTGGTGACCATCCACACGGATGCCTCGACGGAAGGGTAGGGAGGTCACTCCCATCAAAGGAAAGCCCAGGGGACCTGGTCATCCCTGTTCAAGACCTTTCACATCAATATTCTGGAGGCCATGGCAGTCCTCTTGACGCTGAAGAAACTATCCCCTCACAGATCAGCCCACATCAGGCTGGCCTTGGACAGCGAAGTGATAGTGAGATGTCTGAACCGCCATGGCTCGAGATCGTCCCACATCAACCATATGATGTTAGCCATCTTTTGTTTAGCAAAAAAAAAAGAGATGGCACTTATCGGCAGTTCACCTACAAGGGTTCCGTAATGTGACAGCGGACGCTTTATCCAGGCTAAAGCCGAAAGTCAGAATGGTCCCTAGACGCAGACTCATTCTCCTTCATCTTGGAAAAGTCCCAGAACTGCAGATTGACCTCTTCGCGACGAGCGACAACAAGAAACTACCTCGATATGTAGCCCCATACGAGGACCCTCTGGCAGAAGCGACGGACATGGGCCATGTCCATCGACTGGAACAGATAGACCCGGATCTACCTGTTCCCTTCAATGAATCTCCTGCTGAAAGTCCTTAACAAGCTGCGATCCTTCAAGGGAACTGCAGCAGTAGTGGCCCCCAAGTGGCCCAAGAGCAATTGGTTCCCTCTGGTGATGGAACTGAAACTGAGGCTGGTCCCTCTACCGAACCCAGCTCTATCCCAATTGGTTCAGAAGTCGACTGTCTTTGCTTCATCACAGAGAACCTAATACCTTCATCTCATGATTTTCTCGCCTTAGCAGTCAAGAAAAGATTTGGGATCTCGAAAGGCAGTATAGACTTCCTAGAAGAATACAAGTCAAAGTCAATCAGAAGACAATACGAATCATCTTGGAAAAAGTGGGTTGCTTTTGTTAAAGCAAAAAGACAGAAAGAAATCTCATTAGACTTCTGCCTGTCCTTCTTCATCCACCTTCACGAGCCAGGCTTGGCTGCCACCATGATAACTATGTGTAAGTAAGCTTTGACTAGACCTCTTCTATACGCCTTCCAGGTGGACCTGGTGAACGAAATCTTCAACAAGATTCCAAAGAATGCGCTAGACTTAAACCAGCAGCCCCTCTGAAGCCCATTTCATGGTCTCTGGACAAAGTCTTACACTATGCTTCAACCTTGAACAATGAAGATTGTTCTCTCAAGGATCTAACACAAAAAGTGATATTCCTGTTCGCTATAGCCACAGGGGATAGCGTTAGTGAAATAGTAGCCCTATCAAGAGACGAGGTCCATATTCAGTTCACAGAAGTGGGAGAACTGAATCTCTTTCCTGATCCTACTTTTCTCGCCAAAAACGAGCTACCTAACAAAAGGTGAGGTCCCTGGAGAATCTGCGCTCTGAAGGAAGATGTCTCTCTATGTCCAGTAGTGTCTAAAGGTCTATCTTCAAAGAACTTCAGACTTCAAGGGAGGACAGCTCTTCAAAGACAAAACCTCAGGATCAAACTTACCCATAAAACAACTGAGGGCGAAGCTCACCTACTTCATTCGCAGAGCGGATCCTGATAGTACACAGGCAGGTCACGATCCAAGAAAAATTGCTTCCTCACTGAACTTCTTTCAGTATATGGACTTTGAGCATCTCCGCTCATACACTGGTTGGAAATCCTTCAGAGATTTTTATAAACATTATGCGGCAGGTAGTGTGGTGAAACCTGTCGTCTGGTGCTGCGATGAACAGTGAATTGATTGGGACTTTTCAATTCGGGTGAAAAGGTGTTGACACCTTCCAGTGCAATACCCTTTTATTGAGTGTCACCCTGGTGACACTAGGACTGTTCTTTTTTAGGTGCAGAATTATACCAATGACACTAGTGCCAGGTGTACACTTGTACACAGTGTTGATAGTTATCCAACATTTCCAGCAAAATTATCTTAATAATTTTTCAACTGATTTTGAGTGGCAACAAAATTTTCTTCCTTTCAGGTAGAAAATATTTTTATTTATATATGTTGAATGTATAATTCTATCACAAATTTTAATACACCTTCTGTTCCTTTTCATCATCGATTTAATAAAATGGTGAAAGTGTATTTGCGTCTTATTTCGCCCCATATGCAGCTAAATAAACTTAACCAAAGTCTTTTACTTATTTTCCTAAGTAAAGTTCATACTTAAGGTACTTAATCATATGAACAAAAAGATCTGAATGATATCTATATTTGTTTCTATATGAATACAAACCTTGTGCTTCTTTTGTCGAGTACGACATTTCCCTGCAGGGGGCAGAAAGTCCTAACATTGTTCCATGCTTAGTGGTAATGACGTATAACGGTATCGTCATATATTTCAGTTGTCTGGATGACCATATAGAAGCTGACCCAAGGTTGAGGCACTTATACAAACCCACAGATACAGTACTTTCAAGTAATTCTCTGGTAAACATCCCTCAGGACGACATGGCTTGAGCCCAAAAAACGGATTTTGAAACAAAGCAAAAAATTTATTTTTGGGTGAGATGGCCATGTCGTCCTGATGGACCCACCCTCCTTTTCTAAGAAAAGTGTGACGGGCCGAGAGAAGGTTGTGACTCAAAGACAGTATGAAAGCAACTAAGTAAATTTATTATAGAACACTCTCCTTTATATACAAAAGCTCAAAGCAACAAGAAACTTCATGTTCAAAAACAGACATTGTTACAGAAGAGAAAAGCAGACATGTTTATTCTGAATCTCTTTAGTGCGAGGGAAGAGCGAAGATACAAGCATAATATATACACAAAATGAACTATGTACGATCGTGTGACACACAGTTAGTACAAAAGGATTATGTAATAATCCCCTCCCGAAACTACGCTATCTGTAGCACCATGCTCAATGCTACAAGGAATGAGTAGCCATTTTGGGCCCTGTAATAGTAGGGGAAAAAGGGTAACCTTGATAACGGCTCCCCTTCAATTTCGCCACTCTTCCCCCTCAGAGCGAAAACTCTAATCGGGGTGAAGATTGCCATGTGTCGTATCAAGATATACGTCCCCTGATATTATGCAATATCCTTAAGAAAATTTTTAAGGATACTCGTGCTGGGAGTTAGAATTCTGGAGACCTATGGTCAATTCTCTGGGAGTATCACTGTAGCCAACTATCCCTTAGAAAGCTGCCAATAGGAAGCTTCCATCAGGACGACATGGCCATCTCACCCAAAAATAGATTTTTTGCTTTGCTTCAAAATCCGTTTATTAGTACGCGCAAGATAAACCTACTGGATGAACAAGTGAGTGAAGTCGTTCTACACATCAACGTCCATTTAACGTTAACAAAACGCTGTTAGCCTTAATTAAATTCATTCAAGTTAAAGTTATGTTGAATGCGGAGAAAACTGAACCCATAGGCAATGCTTCACGGATGCGTTAAGATAAGTAAATGAGCAGTGTTAACTTTAAACATACGATGGAAGGGTAATCAAATGATTAAAAGTAAAGTAAACAATTCTTCCCACCCAAGGGGTAAGGATAGAGCAAACAAAACGTGAGCCAATAAGAGTCGAGTTCAGCAACAAGTCTGGCCAATGACAAATTCAAAATTATTGGGGTGAATTCCAGTCCCGGTCTAACACTCAAGGTTTTACATAAAATGATTTTGCAAAGAAAAGGACTAGTGTAATGAATATTTTGCATTCGACAAGTGAGAAAGGGAGAAAAGCTACTTCATTCTCGGCGTTAAAATGTGAAAAATTATCTGACACCAGTTTGCATGGCAATCCGAAACAAATTAGGCCCATGGGGACAGCATAATTCTGACTGCGAGAGTCTTGGATGTCGTCTTTAAGGAAAACATTGGAAAATGAGGCATTAAAAGTACAAGTTATATTCAGCACGAGCTGAAGGATGTCAGGGGGACTGTAGTAACATGACAAATTGTCACGGCAAAAATTAAATTTACGTTTTAAAGTTAAAGCATGGTATTGACAGGAACAATGCTTGGCAAAAATAATAAAAGCTTACAGTGACCCCATATACAACTGAATGAAAATAATAAATGACGTTCGTGGTACCGTGATCCTCAAACAAGGTTGATCTTAACCAGCTCTAAGGTCCGGCGCTAGTTCTACATGTGTGACCTTCACTAAATCCTGTCAGGGCAAAAGGTTCCTTTCTTACTGCTAAAGTCGTAAGGTTACGATCACGTGGCTTGCTGAAAGATCGGTTTTAAAATTCTGACGTGGATGTTTTAGCGTCAAAGTGGGTTGGAGCAGAAGTTACGGGCTTGAGAATGGGACAATCAAGCAACGTGAGCACTGGTCCATGGGATAGTACGAGTTTAATGGATGAATCTACTGAAACAGGCCTTTGCTGGCCTTCACGCACACAGGTAGGTTGGGTGGTATTGTCTCCACCACTAGGGGGTCCATGTTGAGACCGCGAATGCTATTTTCTCTGGAACGCACTGTCTTAGGCAGCACAGACAAAGGGGTTTGAGGTCTATCAAACGCTGGCTTAAGGTTTGGAAATGAGGATGGAGAAGGAGGAACTGACGCAAATTTACTAATCTTGTGCCAGGTTGGCAACATAGTATTGAAACTTGAAGATTTAACAGGTGGGACAATTGATGCAAAATTATGAACTCCATGCTTGACTGCCGAGACATTGGGGGTGTCAACTAAGGGACCATTAATGGCATTTACAAAGTGACGTGTCACTGAAGGTGTCGCCCTCGAAGAAGAACAAATTGATTAAACTAGGATGAGCCATTAAACTATTAAAAGCAATCTCAAATTTCCTTAAATAGGCAGGAAGCACAGGATAGTTTACTTTAACAATAGGATTGTCGTAATGACGTCTCAAAAAATTCTTGTAATCGCGAAGTTCATCTCTTACTTTACCAATGAGGGTTTTGAAATGAACCACGACTTCAGGACCCATGTTAGGAAAATCTACTGAAGTGAGAGCATGAAGTGCAAAGTCTGCATCCTCACAATAATGTAAATTTCAACTCCTGTTCCTTAAGCCGAGCGTTAATCTCCGCCATCTTGAACTGACCACGTTTGATGGATGGATTCGTTGAAGCAAACAAATGGTAAATCTGAATTTTCAAAGGAACGTGAACATGAAACTTTACAAATTTACAAGAACAATAATTGAGTATTTAAAATTACTCTTAACGGGAGAAAAATGTTTAATTGGAAAAAAACAAATGTAAATCGTGAAATTACTTTAAAATTCAAATTGACCGGGTCCAACAAAGCAGACGATGCTCGGTCACAAAACAAAAACTTTACTAAAATGAATGATATATGCACAGGGCGATAAACATAAGGGATACAACTATTCATGAATAACATAAAACATTGCCGAAAATCATGTGGGCTTATAAGAAAAAAAATGAAGTTAAAAGTTGAAATTACAGGTCGCGGCTGACATTGTTGTTGTGACGGTTTCACAGTTGCGAGCGCCCTGAGGCGACTGCCAAGCGATTAGAAAAATAAATGGGTGCATGAGGCAACAACTTAAAGGTAAAGGTGCACTCTCGTAGAGGGTAAAAAAAAAAAGGAAATCTCCCTCACGCGGAGGTAAAACAAAATCTTGCTAAAAGGACAAAACAAAACAAGAAATCTTATGAAAAGAGTAAATGCATCTACGCTTACAAACGGACAAAGATATATTCCCTCACGTGGAGGTAACACAAAAATAGCCTCTTGTTGAAGCTTAACAAAGTTTCCTTATGCAAAGGGCACACTAATTTTCCCTACGTAGGGGACAAAGTTAAATCTCCTCGCACAGAGGATAAACACAAAATCTCCTCACGCAGAGGATAAACACAAATCTCCTTACGAAAAGGATAGCACAATTTTACTCGCACAGAGGACAAACAAAATCTCCTCATGCAGAGGATAAAGCTTAAATCAATGTCGTGCTTGTAAGTGTTAAACAATGAAGTTACAAATGAAACTACATCATTAATTAATGGAGCTACACGCAGTAAGTTACATATGGTCAACAGCAAATAGGTACCCTCTAGTTTGGGTTGTAAGCAATATCCGCCATCTCGGAACAAACACGTGGAATGAAACGGACTCAGGGAAATTAAGTTTCTACGCTATTTGTAAGAAAACTGAAAAAATTATGGTGAGCTGATTCGCTCTGTATGACAAGGACACGTGCAAGGTATAGGGGGAACGTTAGTTTGAAAAGTTAGGGAAGGTAAACGACTCAAAGGAAGGTAGACCAAGGTACAAAATGTTACGAATTAGATGTTAAAATAGCAAAATTATTTAACAGAACGAGTATACCGGTGCTCTCGTTGAGCAGTAAACACGAACGTCTGAACAACACAAAACCTTAGTTCAAGAGCCTAGAACTTTCTGGTTATGAACGGAACCCACCACAACATATGGGTGAATGAATTCGAGACAAAGCAAAGTTCCTACGACAAATTGTAGAGAGTATTCAAGCAACATATTAACCTGGTTATACAGTTCTTTCCTTAAACTCGTGGTCGATACAAAAAGATCATAATGACTACAAATCTCTCTTCCCAATTAAAATCTGGGCATTACACATTCGACAAACTGGCTGGTGCGTGTGGGTAAGTGATATAGCTAGTTACTCTATACTTAATCAAGCTGATTAATTACGTTAATGCTTCATAAGTCAGAGGTAAAAGATCCGGTTTGAAGGACCACTCGTGTGGAGATTTTTTAAGTGTTAAGTGGGAACTTGTAGTTCCAGGAAAGTCTCCTTACATTAGTTCCTAAAAGATCAACAGGAGAGGCTAAGGAGCACTATCGCTCAGGGCACAAACACCATGCTAATAACTTTACTGACGTAGTTCGCTAACCATCATTCTTAAATGCAAAAAAAAAAAAAAAAAAAAAAAAAAAAAATAAATAAATAAATAAATAAAAAAAGGAAATTGTACGTTCCAGAGGCCTAGAAACTGCACACGTGAAAAAGTAATTCGATAGCCTACTCTAGCTTTGTAAGGTTTAAGGCCATCTACACTCTTAGGCTCTGTTTTGGCTCCATCCCAGGGACCCCAGTGAGATATTGGGCAGGAATCTTACGTTAAGTAATTATTGAGACAGTGGCAAAAAATGGGAGCAGTGATGTAAAGTCTCAAAGCAGATAGATTCAATACTAAGTCACTCGCTAACACACTTATATCAAGTTACTTACTCCTTTCAAAATAGCGGGCATACTGTCCCGAAATCAAATATTCATAATAAGCATAATGAAATAAATGAAGGAGTAAAAATACGACAAGCTTTAATTAACCTAATATTGATTTATTACACAAATTTACATTACGAGAAACGGACATCTGAACAAAAAGTAAAAGTATCAAAACAAAACATAATGTAATAAAAAAAAATAATAATAATAATAATAATAAAAAATATGGTTGCTTAGACACGTGGTCTTCTGCAATGGTTAATAATAGAAATTGGGTGTGACCCCGAGACTGTGCTAGTCTCGAAAGCAAAAATGATATACAAAAAACTGTACACACAATCCCACTGCACACAGCCCGAATTATGTAATAGCCAGGTAAACCTAAATCAAGTAAAATTGAATCTAAGCTAAAATGGGGGGAAAACTAAGTGGCCACGTATATTTACCTGCACTCTTCACAGAAGACAGTCCTTGTCCTCAATTGTCTGTTGGCCGAATAGTTTCACAATGCACCCTTGACTGGCCCACCCCAGGAATCCTCACTTTTGGCAAATTGGGTTTACTAGGCGCGTCTTCTTCCCTATCTCCACTCGGCAGGTCCTGGTGTGAGTAGAGTTTTGGGACGGAGGGGGTGGGGGTTAGGCCAGAGGTGCAGAGATTCACTGAATAGGTTGGTTAGCCGGTCACAACTATGGCTTCTGAACGAATGGGGGTGACGCTAGGGTCGTGAGGGTTCACCTGGCTTCACCTTCCAAAACAGGTGACGGTCGTTGGGTGCAGGGTAACTCTCGGGACTTTAGGACAGGGAAATATATTGTTGTAAGGAGTGCATAGGAGGCAGGATTTTGCACAAAATAATTAGAGTAATCTTTCTGCTCTAAGGGAGTTTACATATACAATAATCTTACCTATTCTGGCTTGCTAAAAATTAATAACTGAAATAAGAAAGTAGTAATGGGCTTGCGCGATGGGCATACATCTTAAATGAAAAAAAAACTTAATTGGTACAGAGAAATAAAAACTGCATTCAAGTCAGCAGTATTAAAATTATACTCAAAACCAGCTTAATATTTTATCTTGACACACGTAGTTTGAGAAAAGAACGATCATATGCCGGGATAAGGCTTTTGCTGTGCGTATCTACGCTGTCACGTCACGAACATGGCGTCCGCTATTGTCAACAAGTGTAGTTGATTTAAAATAGTTTTCCCGATGTTTCGTTAAAGAAACCTTAATGTAGGAGAGAACGTTTGATGGGTAACTACAGTATTAGGAGAGACCCTAACATACAAAAGGAAGAAGAAGAGTAAAAAAATTCTTCATGTATACTGTACTGTATGTATATATTCTGTACACACACACACACACACACATTTATATATATATATAGGCCTATATATATATATATATATATATATATATATATATATATGTATATATATATATATATATATATATATATATATATATATATATATATATATATATATATATATATACATATATATATATATATATATATATATATATATATATATATATATATATATATATATACATATATATGTGTGTGTGTGTGTATGTATGTGTATATATATATATGTATATATATATATATATATATATATATATATGTGAAGAATTTTCTTCACTCTTCTTCTTTTAATCGTATTTTAGCTCTCTTCTACTAATACTATAGCTACCCCTTAAACATTCTCTCCTACATCTAGTTTTCTTTAACGAAACATAGGAAGGACTAATCTAAACTTGTTGACAGTGGCGCACGCCATGCTCGTGACGTCACAGCGTAGATACGCACGATAGAGGGCCTTAGTGGTAACCCCGGCGTATGTTGGTTCTTTCCTTAACTACATGGGTCGAGATTAAATTCATAAACTGCCTTTTTGATACAAATTCCAATAATGCTAAATTAATGCATCTTATATTTCTCAATACCAATTAAGGTTTGTTAATTTTAAGATGTATGCCCATCGTACCAGTCCATTGCTAATTAATCATTTAAAATATTAATTTTTAGCAAGCCAGAATAGGTAGGATTATTGTATATATAACCTCCCTCAGAGCAGCAAGATTTATCTGAGTATTTAGTACAAAATCCTGCCTCCTCTGCACTCCTTGCAAGAAAATATTGCCCTGTCCTGAAGTCCCGATATGGCATCCCCAATGGATTACCATACGCATCGAGCTCCTCACCTGTCTGGAAAGGTGAAGCCAGGTGATCTCTTCGACCGTAGTGTCGAGCACATTCTACGAGGAGCTGCCCTGGCCTGCTGACCTGCCTGGTCATTGAACCCGGCCAATTCTGGCTCACCCCACTCTCTCTTCCAAAACGTGTCTCACCAACGAGTCCTGTTGCTGCCGGTCGGAGAGATTGAGAAGAGGTCCCTGGTGTACCTAGTTACAGCTACAGTGAGAATTCTTGGGGTGAGCCAGGCAAGAAATTAGTGCGACAACCAGGTCAACAGCTATCACGGGCATAGGACTAAACTTCAAAGGAGTGCAGGTACTACATCAATGGCCATTTAGTTTTCCCCCATTTTTTATTAGCTTAGACTAATTTCAACTTTATAGGGTACCTGGCTAATTACACTATTCGGACTGTGTGCGGTGGGATTGTGTGTATATATTTTTTCTATACAATTTTTTGCCTTTTGAGACTAACATAGTCTCTGGGTCACGTGGGCCACGTGCCAGACCCTATTTTGATTGTTGCAGACCACGTGTCTAACTCATCATTTTCATTATTTGAATTGCATCTCTTTTTATACCATTTTTTGCCTTTGTTAAGATGTCCGTTTCTTTCATGTAAATTTGTGAAATAAATCAGTATTAGGTTAATTAAACCTCTTTAGTATTTTTGCTCCCTCATTTATTTTAATGTGTGAAATGAATAGTTAATCACGGGACAAAGTACCCAATATTTAAAGAGAAAACCTAAGTAAGTCTATAGGTGGTAACAGCGAGGAACTTTGCATTAATATATTTGCTTCGAAGGTAAAGATCCTTATCTTTAAACTTTTAAACTACTTTACATCACTGCTCCCATTTTGGATTTTGTCTACCTTACATTAACGTAAAATAACTGTCCAGCATTTCATTGGGGTAGCTGGGACGGAGCCGGAACAGAGCCTGAGAATGAAATGACTATAGACCTGACAAAGCTAGAGTAGGCCATAAATTATTCTTAATCCTACGTGTGGAGTGCTTAGGCCTCTGGACAGTAAAATTTCCCCCATTTGTATTTAAAGAGTGTGGTTAGTGAATTGTGACAGTAAAGTATTAGCAGGGTGTTTGTGCCCCGAGAGTAAGTGCTCCTATCCTCCCCTGTTGAACTTTGTGTAACTGTTATAAGGAGACTTTCCCGGACTAAGTTCCCACTCAGAACGTAACCATTAAAAAATTCTCCACAATATATATATATATATATATATATATATATATACAGCAGAACACAAATGGCGCACCCCTTTTACTTAAAGGCAAATAATAATAATAATAATAATAATAATAATAATAATAATAATAATAATAATAATAATAATTGTGGAGAATTTTTTATGGTGTGTTCTGAGTGGGAACTTAGTCCGGGAAAGTCTCCTTATAACAGTTACATAAAGTTCGACAGGGGAGGATATGAGTACTTACTCTCGGGGCACAAACACCCTGCTAATACTTTACTGTCACAATTCTCTAACCATCACTCTTAAATACAAAAGGGAAATTTACTGTCCAGAGGCCGGAGTACTCCACACGTAGAAATATCAATAATTTATGGCCTACTCTAGCTTTGTCAGGTCTATAGTCATCTCATTCTCAGGCTCTGTTCCGGCTACGTCCCAGCTACCCCAATGAGATGCTGGACAGGTATTTTACGTTAATGTAATCAGACAAAATCCAAAATGGGAGCAGTGATGTAAAGTAGTTTAAAAGTTTCAAGATAAGGATCTTTACCTTCAAAGCAAATATATTAATGCAAAGTTTCTCGCTGTTACCACCTATAGACTTACTCTTCAAATATTCCCAGTTTAAACATTAAATAAATGAGGGAGCAAAAAATACTAAAGAGGTTTAATTAACCTAATATTGATTTATTCACAAATTTACATAAAAGAAACGGACATCTTAACAAAGACAAAATGGAATCATAAAAATGCAATTCAAAATGATGAAAATTAGTTAGTTAGACACGTGGTCTGCAATAATAAAAAATCGAAATGGGGTCGGACACGTGGCCCATGTGACCCAGAGACTGTGTTAGTCTCCGAGCAAGAAATAATAATGGAAAAATATTTACACACAATCCCACCGCACACAGTCCGAATAGTGTAAAAGCCAGGTACCTTATAAAGTTGAAATTAGTCTAAGCTAAGAATTGGGGGAAAACTAAATGGCCATCGTTGTAGTACCTGCACTCCTTTGAAGATTAGTCCTATGCCCGTGATAGCTGTTGACCTGGTTGTCGCACTAATTGGCACGTTGCACTCTTGCCTGGCTCACCCCAAGAATCCTCGTTGGCTACAACTATGGTATACCAGGGTCCTCTTCTTCTCAATCTCTCCGACCGGCAGCAATCTTTTGTGAGTCGAGTTTTGGGAGAGAGGGGGGGGGGGGTGAGCCAGAGGTGCACGGGTTCAATGACCAAGGCAGGTCAGTCGTCCACGCCGGCTTCTGATTGAATGGTCTCAACACTAAGGTCGAAGAGATCACCTGGCTTCAACTTTCCAGACAGGTGAGGAGCTTGATGCGCACGGTAATCCATTGGGGGTGCCATATCGGGACTTCAGGACAGGGCAATATATTGTTGCAAGGAGTGCAGAGGAGGCAGGATTTTGTACTAAATACTTTAGAGAAATCTTGCTGCTCTAAGGGAGTTTATATATACAATAATCCTACCTATTCTGGCTTGCTAAAAATAATATTTTAAATGATTAATTAGCAATGGACTGGTGCGATGGGCATACATCTTAAAATTAACAAACCTTAATTGGTATTGAGAAATATAAGATGCATTAATTTAGCAGTATTGGAATTTATATAAAAAATGCAGTTTAGGAATTTAATCTCGACCCACGTAGTTTAAGGAAAGAACCAACATAGGCCGGGGTTACACTAAGGCCCTCTGTGGCGTATCTACGCTATGACGTCACGAGCATGGCGTGCGCCACTGTCAACAAGTTTAGATTAGTTTTCCCTATGTTTCGTTAAAGAAAATTGAATGTAGAAGAGAATGTTTAAGGGGTAGCTATAGTATTAGTAGAAGAGAGCTAAAAATACGATTAAAAGAAGAAGGGTGAAGAAAATTCTTCACAATAATAATAATAATAATAATAATAATAATAATAATAATAATAATAATAATAATAATAATAATAATAATAATAATAATAATAATAATAATAATAATAATAATAACGTGGCAGACTAAAGCGGGGTTTACACGGGCGAGCAGCTCGTCGAGCCTGGCTCGACAACCCTGTGTTTGAATTGATGTTCGAGAGTGTAAACGGGCTATTTGGTTGTCGAGCGCGCTCGTCGAGCGGCTCGATGAAAGTCAGGCTCATCTTGACTTTTGTGGGCGGAGCTACATTGTTTGACGAGCGGTGTGTAGCCTACGTGTGAACGGGTGTCGAGCATCGAACCTCAGTTGTTATTCAAACCTGCTAGAGGAAACATCATCAAAGAAATGCATAATTGCTGCTATTAATGAAAGTAAGAATGAGAAGGAAGTCGTACTTGATTTCATACATGCATATCGAGCTCATCCAGCTTTATGGAAAGTTAAATCAAAAGACTATTCCAATAAAGTAGCCAGAAACAAAGGAATAGCGGACACTCAGTCTTTCATGTGGAGTTATGGCCTTCCTCATAGTAATGAAAGGGCTGACAAGATTCGGTAGATCAATGTACGTGTCTTCATCCATACGCAAATAATTGCGCCAGTCATCAGGCTCTAATTTTAAAGCAACAAGCAAGTTGGTATATGAAAATTTCTCTCTTTTGATCTTTTTTTTTTTTTCCTTCTTAGTGCCACTGCTAAAGCAATGGCTATCAAATCGTCCTGGTCGAGAGACATGTTGACGTTGTTTTAGCACGAGGCACACTGAGGCTCGATGTACTGTCTGAAAGCTCTTCGAGCCGTTCTACAAGTAGGTTCGACAACCGGGCTCGGCGAGCTGCTCGGCCGTGTAAGCTTAAGAAGCTTAAGAAGCATTTGCAACATTCGGGTAACATTTTTTAACCTGCAAATACACTCTGGGATCTGAGAAATGTCCGAGAATAACATGGAATGACAATGTTTTGATTTCCCTTCTAAAACGTTCAGTTTTATTACATTCTTTTATATAATGATGTAACCTGTGACCACCAGATGACTTACACAAACGACACTTTGTTACATTGGAATTTCTATCTTTTTTCACCTCCCTTAAATACTTATATCCTAAACGCAATCTGCTGTACCTTGTTTGGTATTTTTCAGTATGTAAACCACTCCTTATGTAATTTAGCTCTGACTCCATAGTGATATCCATATAATTTCGGATAGAGGTACTCTCCAGGTGTATTCTATATAGATATTCTGTATCTTGATGACGTTGTTTTACCATTGCATTTTAGATATTCTATATCTTAATGACGTTGTTTTTCCATTGCATTTTTCAAACTTGCATATGACAGTGGGAAATGGTAGTTAACATTTTCTTTACAACACACACACACACACACACACACACACACATATATATATATATATATATATATATATATATATATATATATATATATATACACATACACACACACACACACACACATATATATATATATATATATATATATATATATATATATATATATATATATATATATATATATATATATATATATATTATATATATATATATATATATATATATATATATATATATATATATATATATATATATAGAGAGAGAGAGAGAGAGAGAGAGAGAGAGAGAGAGAGAGAGAGAGAGAGAGAGAGAGAGAGAGAGAGAGAGAGAGATTATCAATTTACTTAGCTACTCTGGTTATATATTCATGTAAACACTCTAAGAAATTTGTTATTGCTTTTGTTCAAAATATAAGTGAGTTTCCTCTTTAATCAAATTAAATGTGCATTGCATTTTTTTTTCATTCATATTGAGTACTGTCATGGTAGCCGCAATGACTCACAAAGTAGATAGCTACTCTAATGTGTTTTCAATATCTATGACAGTCTGAGGAAAACGACAACAAAAACAATCCTAGACCAGCTGCAGCTCCAGCTCTATATTCGTGTCAAATTGTAATTTTGTGAAGTTTCCAAATGTTTTCAGTTTCATTGACATTTTTAGAATACTTTCAATCTCAAAGAATTAAGACTGACAGATTTCTGACGCTTAGATGTCATAATATGGCCTGAAGCTTTTGGAGATCCAGAAAAAAAGTTTTTGAGCTATGGCACTGGACTGGAAACTTGGTAAGCAGATAAATTGTAGAACATTCATTCATTTTTGAAATTTCGTACACAATATAAAAAGTACCGGTTTGGGGTTGATTGAAAGTTTCTACGTCCCTTCAATAATCTTATAGCCTAAAGGTTAAAGGTGTCTGGTTTCATTTCCAGTTTAATCAGAATAGATGCTCACCAGAACGTCAGCCGGGCAAGCCCAACCCCCCACTGTGGTGCCCAACCACAGCATTGGCCTCCCCAGTAAACAGCTTAAACTCACGGTTCTGAACAGGGATCGATCTGTTGCCATGCGAATGCTAGGCGAACACGTTACCACTGTACTAGCCTAGGCCAAAGCTGATTTATAATTAGAATATATTAATTAGTACGCCACCCTCTCCTCGGGCAAGCTCCATAAAGGTTTATTGCTCTCTGTACATCAAACAGGGAGCCTTTGTAGTTTGTTGGGACAGACTTAGGATCGCCACCAAATATAGTAAAAACCATCAGATATCACCTGTTTATTCACTGGAATTATAACCGAATGCAATATTAATGTATTTACAAGTTTTGTAAATGCTTGTCCCAACAATCTACATACTAGGACCACTCGGCTCATAAATGTCAGAAACGTGCGAGAATAGCCAACAAGAAATGTGTTGGAACACCAAAAAAACCCTACTTTTGGGCTTGGCATTTCATACAATATCAAATAGCTGAAATTTCACTCGTTTGTCCCAACGTTCTACATACTAGGAACACTTGACGGACACAGGTGGGAACCTGGGGCTTTTGGTGTGCTTAACCAGTACAAAACATGATTATTTGATACTCTTGAGGTTTGTGAAAGGCTACAGAACCTAACAAACCCACCTAACCTAACCTAGTAGTTACCAGGGCCCCCTTCCCAGGTCACAGCCAATAGCCAGATTTGTAAAAGGCCACAGAAACTAACAACCCACATAACCTAACCTAGTAGTTCCAAGGTTACAATCCCTAGCTGGGGCTAAGCCCACGTACTCCCTTTCCAGGTCACAACTCTTAGCCAGATTTGTTAAAAGTTACAGAACCTCACAAATCCACCTAACTTGACCTAGTAGTTCCCAGGTCTTTCATTATGATAAAGTCGATCACAAATAAATCTCTCCTACACATTAAAAGCGATTGGCAGCACTCAAAATTATATCTTAACCACACTGTAATAGAAATATTACTCGGGATTACCCTTATGTGAATTTTTTATGACAATAGCAGTTCCTGCACCTCCAATTATACACGATTGTCCTCAAAGCATCAAGCTGATCGATATGAGTAATAAATTCAACCACATCGCTCAAATAAACTATGTGACATGGTTAGCGTTGGAAAGGCCGACCTTGCTCAGGTCATTCTTGGGTTGTGGGGCGGGGATTAAATATTTGGAAATCACACGGCCAACAAAAGCAGGCCTATAAGCCCACGGAAAAGTAAGGTTATTTCTTGTGGGCTGATTGACACTGGCTTAATCCTCTTAAACATCTTAGCTAGATATTGCCTACTCAAACCTTTGGTTAAGAATGTAAATTGTTGGGATTAGCGAAAACATAACTCCGAACATCACTAAATTTTCAAGCTTGTGCCACCAGCTGATAGGCTAATGGAGCGCCACCCAACTAGTGTTATTTTAGTTAGGCAGTAAGCAATGCTTGGGGGAAATTTTACGATTTAGTAACTTGGCCGTGGCTTCAGCGACTGATGCATTATAACGACCTTTTCACCTTTTCCCTACCTAACATTTCATGATAATTATTACAGCAGTATTAAATGCCACTGTAAAGGACATGTCCCAACCAACTACAAACTTAACTGAGTGGTAAGAATGTATATTGATGGAACAGTATTAAATTGTAAGAATTAATGCGACATAGTCTGGGATGACACAGGCTCTACCTATCGGGAAATTTTGAAACTAAGCAGGAGCTAACCGTGACTTGTGTGCGGAACAGGCTGAACATAGAAAATATTGCTGTGGTAAAGGTAAATCGTATTACGTAAAATGATAAAATAACTTCATATTATGGTAGGTAGTAGATTGGCCAGGGCACCAGCCACCCGTTTAGATACTACCGCTAGAGTTATGGGGTCCTTTGATTGGCCAGACAGTACTTCATTGGATCCTTCTGTCTGGTTACGGTTCATTTTCCCTTTACCTACACACACACCAAATAGTCTGGCCTATTTTTTACAGATTCTCCTCTGGCCCCATACACCTGACTATTCTTCTTCACCTAAGGGGTTAACTACTGCACAGTAATGGTTCAGTGGTCACTTTCTTCTTAGTAAGGGTAGAAGAGACTGTTTAGCTATAGTAAGCAGCTCTTCTAGGAGAAAGACACTCCAAAATCAAACCATTGTTCTCTAGTCTTGGGTAGTACCATAGCCTCTGTACCATGGTCTTCAGCCTCTGTACCATGGTCTTCCACTGCCTTGGATTAGAGTTCTCATGCTTGAGGGTACACTCGAGCACACTATTCTATCTTATTTCTCCTCCTTTTGTTTTGTTCAAGTTTTTATAGTTTATATAGAAAATATTTTAATATTGTTACTGTTCTTAAAATATTTCATTTACCTCACTGGGCTATTTTCTCTGTCTGATCCGTTTGGGCTTATAGCATCCTGCTTTTCCAACTAGAGTTGTAGCTTAGCAAGTACAGTAATAATAATAATAATAATAATAATAATAATAATAATGATGATGATGATGATGATGATGATGATGATAATAGTAATAATAATAATTAATAATGATTAATAATTGATAATAATTAATAATTAATAATTAATAATAATAATGATAATAATAATAATAATAATAAAAATAATAATAATAATACTGTATTGGATCCTAATAAAGAATATTTTCCCCTTAATAAAAAAATGATTTGACAAGTATTAAGAAAGATATCGCCTGTCCCAACAAACTACATTCTACCCCATGTACACTACGTACTGGACACAGTAAGGTTACAGCACAATATTGTGCTAAGGTAAATTTTACCTAGTCATCATCCCCTCATTGTTCTGTATAGCAAAAGTTGTTCCTATCTAGTAATACTGTTTTGTAACATACTGTAATACTCACTGATACTGTTGTATATTACTGTAATATATGTACAGTACTATTACTACTGTACAGCTTAACTGTACTTACTGTAAATGTTCGGTATTTTCGTTCACAAGTAGCCTACGCCGCTAGCATGACGCAACTTCTCATGTGTTGTTTCTTGTGCAGTATGTCACTGTATATCTATACTTTCTTATACAGAAATACAGCTTATTTTATAAGCTAAAGCCGTAAATATCTCGATAATTGTTTCTTTTAAATAAAACAAAAACAGTGTTTGTTCCGTAACCGAAATACAAACCACGCTATTTACATAGGGTATTACTTTCGGCGTAGCTGAATGACGAGCCATTAGATTTTTAACGAGGGTTAACTACCCTCTTGCTAGTTAGCGAGGGGGTAGGGGAGGGGTAGCTAGCTACCCCTCCCCCCTCACACACCTGTGAACTGATTCACTTCACTTTTGGCTCGGGTGATGATCAGACGTGTCTGTCTCACCCTTGCATTTTTGACAGCCTTAATTTTTTTTGCTTTTTCTTACAGCTTGTGTGTTTGGAAGTTGGCCTCTCTCTATCATGCGGAAGTGCCCTGGACTACCTGACCGCCCTTGTGGGACGTTCATGTCGGCGGTCGAGACGGACCGTCACACCTTGTATCCCTAATGCAGAGGTCAACGGTGTGATAGGGATAAAACTTGTAGTGAGTGTAGGGAGCGGTCTACCTCCCAGTGGGAGAGGTTTTCCCGGCGACGTAAGAAGAAGTCTAGGCGTGACCTTTCTCCTTCAAGGGCTTCCTTGAAGAAGGAAGGTTCCAAAGACTCTTCTTCTGTTGCCCGAACCTCCTCCGAAGCTCCCACTCGATCGGTCTCTCGTGAGAGGCCGTTGAGTGGTAGCGTAGGCCATTCTTTTGTTGACCAACCTCGGGGTTCGGGAGAGGGAGTTGCCTCCCATAGCGAGGCAGCTCCTCCTCCTCCTCCGGGAGAGGATATTGATATTGATAACTCTGTTGCTAACAATGATCTTTTGCAGCTTTGGGCTTCCTTACGGCTTAAGGGCTCGCCCTCCAGGGAAGCCCTGTTTGACCTGATCCAGTTGGGGGCAGCTGTCAAACAGTCGCCGGTAATAGTAGAGGTAGATCCTCTGTCTATTGTTGACGTTGTTGTGGCAGAGGCTTCCGACGGGTCGGGTCAAACCCTTGCTGTTGTTGCGGATGTTGCTGAAGGCTCAGTTCCCCCCCTCCGAACATCCTTCGAGAGAGGAGCGGAGTCCAACGGTCTCTCCTGCTGGTGATTCTCTCCCTCGGGGGAGTTCACTGACAGAGACTCCTCTTCGGAGGACCGACGATGGTGTTGCTGCCCCTCGAGGTCGTCTTCGCCGTAAGGCTCGCCCTCCTCTTCGCCGTAGAGGCCTTCCTTCTCCTTACAAGGGAGTTAGGAGGCGCCTCTTCGGTTCATCGCCTTCGACGTCCCCCGCAGAGGATCCTCCTCGACGTGAACAGACCGTTGCAGCTGCATCGCTAGACCTCTCAGCAGATCGTTCGCTATCTCCTACGCTGGACGCAGATGCGCAGTGGGCGCCAAAGCACCCCGTTATCCAACGGGCACCGGTCCCTTAGGGGCAAAAGGGCTTATCTCACAATGTGAGTAAGTCCCTTAAGTGCCAGGCTTTACCTGTGTGCCTACGATCTCCTGCGCGCTCTCCTGCTGTAGCTGTGGACCAGACCTCTTCGTACTCAACGCGCCAGCGATCTCTTGTAGCTGAGTCATCTCGCCGTAGATCTCCTGCTCGCCAGCGCTCACCTGCGCGTCAGTGCTCTTCTGCTCGTCAGGGATCTCCTGTGCGCCAGCGCTCTCCTGCTCGCCAGCGCACATCTGCGCACCCTGTTCCTGCTGCGCGCCTTGCGCGCCCACGATCGCCTACTCGATAGCGCACATCTGCGCGACCTGTTCCTGATGCGCGACCTGTTCCTGATGCGCGCCATGCGCTCCAACGTTCGCCTGCGCGCCCACGATTTCCGGATCTGGGCGCAGGCAAGGAGGTTATTCCTTCGCCTCCTCGCCGACGATCTCCTGGCGCCCTCAGATCTCGCCCACGCACCAGCCATCGCCTGCTCGCCATCGCACGCACTCACCTGTGCGCACTTCTAGACTGGAACGAGTCACTGCGCGCCCGCCCGCCCACGAGAAGTCTCCTGTGCGTGCCCACGAGAAGTCTCCTGTGCGCGCCCACGAACGTTCGCCTTTGCGTGCCACTACATCTTCTGGTCCTTTCGCCCCAGGTGATCTCTCCTGACTGCGCCAATGATCTCCTGCGCACCCGCGAGATCCTTCGCCTGCGCGCAAGCGCTCTTCACCGGGCCCTCGCGCCCATATTTCAGATCGCCGAAGGTCTGCTACGCGCCCACGCGCTAACTCGCCTGTGCGCAGTCGGTCGGCTTCTCGCCCTACGCACCATCGCTCGCCAACGCGCCACGCTCCCCTGCGCGCCGTCGTTCTCCCGGCCGCCAGCGCTCACCCTTACAACCGCGCGCACCCTCACCTGTGCCCCCACGCGCACTTTCACCCACTCGCCCGCGCGCCCACCCGCGCGCATGTGCGCCAACGTTCGCCCACGCGTATGTGCGCCAACGTTCGCCCGCGCGCATGTGCGCCAACGTTTGCCCGCGCGCATGTGCGCCAACGTTCGCCCCCGTGCATGTGCGCCAACGTTTGCCCGCGCGCATGTGCGCCAACGTTCGCCCCCGTGCATGTGCGCCAACGTTCGCCCGCGCGCGAACCCGCGATTTTACCGTCGCGCGAGCGCCAGCGCGATCTCGACCGTGATTCCCGCCGGGTTTCGCAGCACGGGCAACCTCGCGAGTCTTCTGGAGCGCGTACTTCCAGATCATCGTCTTCACGATCTCCACCCCGTAAGCGCAGAACAGCGCACTTGCAGGAGGAGGAAGAATCTTCAGAGAGGTCTAGGCAACACTCTTCTTCTTCTTTTCAGGCAGGCCCTGTGGTGTCTACTCTTAAGGATCGCCCGATCCCCTTCCCTCCAGCGGGAGTCTCTGACACTGCGTCTGTCAGCCGTCAGCCTTGGTTTGGGTCCCTGATTAAAGCGGTCGTCCAGGCTGTTAAGCCGGCCCTCGCTGATCTGGGCCTCAACCCAACGGCAGCCTCGTCTCCGCTGAAGAGAAGGAGAGTAGTAGACTTCGTGGTGACTTCTCCTAGGGTTAAACTGACTCCCAAGAAGTCCGTCAGGAAGGCCCCTTCCCCCTCTCAGACGTTTTCTCCTTCTCCTGTGGACGAAGCCTTTCCGTCCTCAGGAGAATCCAGCGAGGTGAGATATTCTCCCACGGCACCAATGAGAGAAACCCCACCTCGAGTAGGAGAATCGTCCCGTGTGGGGGGCAGAGAGGAGCCCTCAGACTTCTTTACTTGAGTCCTGTATCCCTGCTAGGAGGGAGCCCAAGGACTCGAAGACCGTCCCAAAGTCTTCATCCCGGATTCGACCAGAGCCAGCAAGACCCCAGGAGAACGTCCACGTGTCCCCCCAAGTAGAGCAGCTGGGGACAGGAGACTTTGCTGTCAGTCCACAAGGAGGAGAGCTGCATGAGTCGGAGCATGCCTTCTGGCAGGTCCTGAATCTGATGAGGCAACTCAACAGGTTCAAGGATCCGGAGACCGCCCCTCGCGAAGGCAAGGATACGGTCCTGGACCAAGTCTACGGCACTCAAAAACCACCGAAGGCCAGTGCGGCTCTGCCCTGGTCCCAGGGGGTGAAGAGCGCCAGAGACAAGGTTGAGGGCCAGCTCTCCGAACTCGCCTCCTCCAGCCGTTCCTCTGCCGGTAACAAACTCCTCCCACCTCCTCGTGTACAACAGAGGAGGTACTTTGAGATCATGGGGGAGTCTTGTTTAGCTCTTCCTCTCCACCATTCTGTGGAAGAGCTTACCAGGGGAATTTCTTTTGAGAAACTCTCCGCCCGGCAGGTATCATTCTCGGCTACAGAGATCTTGAGCCAGGAGAAAGTCGCAAAGTGTGCCATGCAGGCCACTTCGTGGCTGGATGTCTGGTTGGGGTCTCTGGGCATCCTGTTGCGATCCGAGGACTTGTCCAAGGAGAGCACCAGGAAGGCCATGGAGACTTTCCTCCTCTCGGGCACACGCACCATTGAGTTTCTGGCTCACCAAGTTTCGAACTTGTGGGCAAACTCGATCTTGAAGGATGCTCTCCAAGAGGTCGTCGACGGCTCCCCAGGCTTCTTCAGTTGACTCTTTCTTGTAAAGAAGATGTCTGGAGGCTGGAGACCCGTCATCGACCTCTCAGCCCTGAACAAGTTTGTGAAACAAATTTCGTTCAGCATGGAGACAGCAGACTTGCAGTGAGACAGCAAAACTTCATTTGCACACTGGATCTGAAGGACGCGTACTTCCAAATCCCAATCCATCCGTCTTCCAGGAAGTACTTGAGATTCAGCCTAGACAACAAGATCTACCAGTTCAAGGTGCTGTGTTTCGGTCTCTCCACAGCACCATAGGTGTTCACCAGAGTGTTCACCCTGATATCTTCATGGGCACACAGGATTGGCATCTGTCTCCTTCGCTATCCGGACGACTGGCTGGTCTTGGCAGACTCGGAGTCGACCCTTCTTTGACACCGAGACAAGCTTCTGGGACTTAGCCAAGATCTAGGGATCATGGTAAATCTCGAGAAGTCTTCTCTGCTTCCATCTCAACGACTGGTATATCTAGGCATGATATTGGACACCAATCTCCACAAAGCTTTTCCATCAGACGATAGGATAGCAAGGCTGAGGAGGGTCGCAGAGCCTTTCCTCAGACGAGAAGAGCTTCCAGGCCAATCTTGGTTATGTCTCCTAGGTCACCTGTCTTCCTTGGCCCTTCTAGTTCCAAACGGCCGCCTCAGGATGAGATCCCTACAATGGCGGCTCAAGTCCCGGTGGAATCAAGGCAACGATTCCCCGGACATTCTGGTCCCTATGGGGCCTGCGGAACGGACGGACTTGCAGTGGTGGTTGACTGACGGAAACCTTCGAAAGGGAGTGGATCTTCTCGTCCTCCCCCCGGATTTGATGCTGTTCTCGGACGCATCAAAAGAAGGGTGGGGGCCCACGTTATGAACCACAGGATCTCAGGCCTATGGTCAGAATCAGAAAAGTACCTCCACATCAATCTGCTAGAAATGAAGGCCCTTCAACAGTTCCAACAGACCCTGGCGGGTCACTCTGTGGTGGTGATGAGCGACATCACCACAGTAGTTGCTTATATCAACAAGCAGGGAGGTACCTTTTCACAACAGCTATCCCATCTTGCAGTATAGATACTGAGATGGACCGAAGTCCACTTGATACCACTATCAGCTCGCTTCATTCCGGGCAAAAGGAATGTGCTCGCCGACAGTCTGAGCAGAGCTTCGCAGATAGTGAGTACCGAGTGGTCTTTGGATCCTCTAGTAGCCAACAAAGTCCTGACTTTGTGGGGTTCCCCGACAGTGGACCTGTTCGCGACAGCCTTGAACTTTAAGCTGCCGCTGTACTGCTCCCCGGGACCCAAGGCTCTCTGGGAAGATGCCTTCCAACAACGGTGGGACAACATCGACGTGTACGCCTTCCCACCGTTCTGTCTGATGAGAAGGGTGCTCAACAAGACCAGACTATCGGTCAACCTGTCAATGACCTTGATAGCTCCGCTATGGCATCATGCAGAGTGGTTCCCGGACCTTCTGCAGCTCATGACGGAACTCCCGAGAGAACTCCCCCCACGACACGAGCTACTCAAGCAACCACACTGCAACATCTTCCACAAAGCCGTAGCATCGCTTCGACTTCACGCCTGGAGACTATCCAACATCTCCTCACAGAGAGAGGCTTTTCGCAACAAGTTGCGGACAGGATGTCTCGACACCTGCGAAAGTCATCTGCAGGGGTCTACTAGGCGAAGTGGAGAGTCTTCTGTGGTTGGTGTCGTGGGAGGGGTATCTCTCCCCTCGATGCCACTATTCCAGCAATAGCGGAGTTTCTTGTATATTTGCGGGAGGAAATGCGCCTTTCGGTCTCGGCGGTGAAAGGCTATCGCTCAGCCTTAAGCCTGGCCTTCAGGCTGAAAGGAATAGACATTTCTTCCTCGCTGGAACTTTCTTTGCTCATATGAAGCTACGAACTTACCTGCCCTCAGTCGGAAGTGAGACCTCCTCCATGGAACGTGGTTTGGGTTCTCAGGGCTCTTAAGAGACCTCCGTTCGAACCATTACGCCAGGCTTCTGATCGTCACCTGACTTGGAAGATGGCGTTCCTGCTCGCTTTGGCGTCAGCCAAGCGGGTCAGTGAACTTCATGGTCTCTCGTACGACGTCGCCCATTCAAGGGGATGGGGGGAGCTAATGTTCAGGTTCGTCCCTGAGTTTGTAGCTAAGACTCAGAACCCTAGAGTCCCGGACCCACGGTTCGACACCTTCAGGGTCTCGAGTCTCCGTTATGTAACATGTGACCCAGACCATCTGTTACTATGCCCAGTGAGAAGTCTGAGGCGTTATCTGAAGAGAACGGCTGCAGTCCGTCCTCGCGTGCAACCCCTGTTTGTGAGCACGGGAAGGACAAAGAGGAAGGTCACCAAGAACACTATCTCTGCCTGGATCCGAAGGGTCATCCACCACGCCTTGAATACAGACCCTTCTCCGTCACGTCGTCCTAGAGCACACGATGTCAGAGGCATCGCTACGTCTCTGGCTTTCAAGAGAAACTTCTCGGTGATGCAGGTGCTACAAGCTGGGGTCTGGAAGCGTCAAACGACCCTCACAGCCCACTAAATGCAGGACGTGACCCACAGGAGCCTTGATACATTCTCGATCTGCCCTGTGGTGGCTGCACAACAGCTGGTCGAACCTCAGGCTCCTTAATGGACAGGTAGCAGAAGGTTGAGGGCATTGTTACCCGGTTTTAGTCTGCGTGAACGAAAGAGTATGTCTGGCCCTTACTTCTTACTTCATCCTACCCTCTCTTGGGGAAAGCAGCATCCTGGGTTCTCTGCATAGCTGACCTCGAACCTCTGCAGGTAAACCATGCTCCCTTGTGTTCCTAGTATTAAGACAATACTGTTGCGTCCCCCATACCCTGACGAGGTGGTATTGGGAACGTCCTAGCCTAGATTTCCATCTAAAGGACTTCAGGTCAACTTCCTAGGACGAGTCATACTTCAACCCTCCACACACAAGCTTATGTAGGCCACACGTTCCATGCGAAGCAAGGAACTTGCGAGGTGCAGGGACTCTTTTTCTCTACGTGCTACTCACTCGGTTTCTGAGTCCCCGGGTAAAAGCCAAAGCCAGTAAGGCCGGGACTTTCCTCCCTACCTAAGGGGTAAGTCACCCCATGTAAATAGTGTGGTTTGTATTTCGGTTACGGAACAAATGACAAATTCGGAGATAATTTGTATTTTTCCTAACCATACAAACCTTAGCTATTTACACATATTTGCCCGCCAGCCCTGTTCCCCAAGGCAAGTCCTACCTCTAAGTGAAGTGAAGCAGTTCAACGTGTGTGTGAGGGGGGGAGGGGTAGCTAGCTACCACTCCCCCTACCCCCTTGCTAACTAGCGCGGGGGTAGTTAACCCTCGTTAAAATTCTTATGGCTCGTCATTTCAGCTACGCCGAAAGTAAAACCCCATGTAAATAGCTAAGGTTTGTATGGATAGGAAAAATACAAATTATCTCCGAATTTGTCATATTATCTCCGAATTTGTCATATTCAATTACCTTTCAACTGTTGATCTCTCTCTCTCTCTCTCTCTCTCTCTCTCTCTCTCTCTCTCTCTCTCTCTCAATATTCAATTGTTCCATAACTGGAATACAAACCATGCTATTTATTAGGTGTATTACTTTCGGCGAAGGGGGGTAGGGGGGGTAGTTTGCTGCCACTCTCACTCACACACCGGTGATTTAGCTCACTTTAATTTTGGCTTGGATGGAGAGCGGTTGTTTGCACTCTTCCTACTCGCCGATTCTGGACTGCCATTAATTTTTGTCTTTTAACTTACTTTTTCTTATGTAGCCTATATATATACTGTAAAGTGGAACCTCTACATACGATTGTCTTTACATATGAATTTTCCAACATCCGAAGTAAAATTCGATCAAATTTGCGTCTCGACACCCGAAGTCTTGCTCCAACATACGACGTAGATCATACGCGTAGAATTTTCTCGAAGCGTCGATCGTAGTTTCTTGTTTACGCCGGTAGACGGCACCACATCGAGCGTCGCCTTGATCAGTCCTCTCATCTCGTGCGCATCGTGTTTTGTTCCGTAACCGAAATACAAACCACGCTATTTACATAGGGTATTACTTTCGGCGTAGCTGAATGACGAGCCATTAGATTTTTAACGAGGGTTAACTACCTTCTTGCTAGTTAGCGAGGGGGTAGGGGAGGGGTAGCTAGCTACCCCTCTCCCCTCACACACCGGTGAACTAATTCACTTCACTTTTGGCTCGGGTGATGATCAGACGTGTCTGTCTCACCCTTGCATTTTTGACAGCCTTAATTTTTTTTGCTTTTTCTTACAGCTTGTGTGTTTGGAAGTTGGCCTCTCTCTATCATGCGGAAGTGCCCTGGACTACCCGACCGCCCTTGTGGGACGTTCATGTCGGCGGTCGAGACGGACCGTCACACCTTGTGTCCGTACTGCAGAGGTTAACGGTGTGATAGGGATAAAACTTGTAGTGAGTGTAGGGAGCGGTCTACCTCCCAATGGTAGAGGTTTTCCCGGCGACGTAAGAAGAAGTCTAAGCGTGACCTTTCTCCTTCAAGGGCTTCCTTGAAGAAGGAAGGTTCCAAAGACTCTTCTTCCGTTGCCCAAACCTCCTCCGAAGCTCCCACTCGATCGGTCTCTCGTGAGAGGCCGTCGAGTGGTAGTGTAGGCCATTCTTTTGTTGACCAACCTCGGGGTTCGGGAGAGGGAGTTGCCTCCCATAACGAGGCAGCTCCTCCTCCTCCTCCGGGGGAGGATATTGATATTGATAACTCTGTTGCTAACAATGATCTTTTGCAGCTTTGGGCTTCCTTAGGGCTTAAGGGCTCGCCCTCCAGGGAAGCCCTGTTTGACCTGATCTAGTTGGGTGCAGCTGTCAAACAGTCGCCGGTAATAGCAGAGGTAGATCCTCTGTCTATTGTTGACGTTGTTATGGCAGAGGCTTCCGACAGGGTCGGGTCAAACCCCTGCTGTTGTTGCGAATATTGCTGAAGGCTCAGTTCCCCCCCTCCGAACATCCTTCGAGGGAGGAGCGGAGTCCAACGGTCTCTCTTGCGGGTGATTCTCCCCCTCGGGGAGTTCACTGACAGAGACTCCTCTTCGGAGGACCGACGATGGTGTTGCTGCCCCTCGAGGTCGTCTTTGCCGTAAGGCTCGCCCTCCTCTTCGCCGTAGAGGCCTTCCTTCTCCTTACAAAGGAGTTAGGAGGCGCCTCTTCGGTTCATCGCCTTCGACGTCCCCCGCAGAGGATCCTCCTCGACGTGAGCAGACCGTTGCAGCTGCGTCGCTAGACCTCTCAGCAGATCGTTCGCGATCTCATACGCCTGCCAGACCTGCTAGTCTTCCTTCTCCGTTCCTGGACTCAGATGCGCAGTGGGCGCCAACGCACCCCGTTATCCAACAGGCACCGGTTCCTTCGGGGCAAAAGGGCTTATCTCACAATGTGAGTAAGTCCCTTAAGTGCCAGGCTTTACCTGCGCACCCACGATCTCCTCACGCAAGCGCTCTCCTGCTGTAGCTGTGGACCAGACCTCTTCGGACTCAACGCGCCAGCGATCTCCTGTAGCTGAGTCATCTCGCCGTAGATCTCCTACTCGCTAGCGCTCACCTGCGCGCCAGCGCTCACCTGCGCGTCAGCGCTCTCCTGCTCGTCAGAGATCTCCTGTGCGTCAGTGCTCTCCTGCTCGCCAGTGCACATCTGCGCGCCTTGCGCGCTCACATTCTCCTGAGCGCCCACGATCGCCTACTCGCCAGCGCACATCTGCACGACCTGTTCCTGATGCGCGCCAACGTTCGCCCGCGCGCCCACGATCTCTGGATCTGGGCGCAGGCAAGGAGATTATTCCTTCGCCTCCTCGCTGACGATCACCTGCGCGCCCTCAGTACTCGCCCACGCGTCAGCTATCGCCTGCGCTCCATCGCGCGCACTCACCTGTGCGCACTTCTAGACTGGAACGAGTCACTGCGCGCCCGCGAGAAGTCTCCTGTGCGCGCCCACGAGCGTTTGCCTTTGCGCGCCCACGAGCGTTCGCCTTTGCACGCCCACGAGCGTTCGCCTTTGCGCGCCCACGAGCGTTCGCCTTTGCACGCCCACGAGCGTTCGCCTTTGCGCGCCACTACACCTTCTGGTCCTGCACCCCAGGTGATAACTCCTGACCGCGCAACTGCGCGCCAATGATCTCCTGCGCGCCCGCGCAATCCTTCGCCGGCAAGCGCTCTCCAATGCGCCCGTGCGCCCATACTTCAGATCGCCGAAGGTCTCGTACGCGCCCACGCGCTAACTCGCCTGTGCGCAGTCGGTCGTCTTCTCGTCCTACGCACCATCGCTAGCCAACGCTCGCCAACACGCCATCGCTCGCCTGCGCGCCGTCGTTCTCCCGGCCGCCAGCGCTCACCCTTACAACCGCGCACACCCTCACCTACGCCCCCACACGCACTTTCACCAACGCGCCCACTCGCCCACCCGCCCACGCGCACCCGCGCGCATGTGTGCCAACGTTCGCCCGCGCGCGAACCCGCGATTTTACCATCGCGCAAGCGCCAGTGCGATCTCGACGGCGATTCCCGCCGGGTTTCGCAGCACGGGCAACCTCGCGAGTCTTCTGGAGCGCTTACTTCCAGATCATCGTCTTCACGATTTCCACCCCGTAAGCGCAGAACAGTGCACTTGCAGGAGGAGGAAGAATCTTCAGAGAGTTCTAGGCAACACTCCTCTTCTTCTTTTCAGGCAGGCCCTGTGGTGTCTAATTCTAAGGATCGCCCGATCCCCTTCCCTCCAGCGGGAGTCGCTGACACTGCGTCTGTCAGCCATCAGCCTTGGTTTGGGTCCCCGATCAAAGCGGTCGTCCAGGCTGTTAAGCCGGCGCTCGCTGATCTGGGCCTCAAACCAACGGCAGCCTCGTCTCCGCTGAAGAGAAGGAGAGGAGGCGACTTCGTGGTGACTTCTCCTAGGGTTAAACTGACTCCCAAGAAGTCCGTCAGGAAGGCCCCTTCCCCCTCTCAGACTTTTTCTCCTTCTCCTGTGGACGAATCCTTTCCGTCCTCAGGAGAATCCAGCGAGGTGAGACATTCTCCCATGGCACCAATGGGAGGAACCCCACCTCGAGTAGGAGAATCGTCCCGTGTGGGGCAGAGAGGAGCCCTCAGACTTCTTTACTGGAGTCCTGTATTCCTGCTAGGAGGGAGCCCAAGGACTCGAAGACCGTCCCAAAGTCTTCATCCCGTATTCGACTAGAGCCAGCAATCTGTGATCCAACTGTGTCCTCAAATGACGGGACACAGTGATCGATAAGATCCACAAGCAAGTGCCAAGAGTGGAAGCACTCAAACCATATACCTCATCTATGGAAGGTCCCTCACTGTTCAATGTAGAAAACATTCAAAAGGGGGCAGAAGGCGATGACAATTTGACCTTACACAGCAGCCCCTTCAATTCAGAGTCCTCTTCCTGCAAGATCTTAAGTGAATGCCGAAAGTTCAGGTGCTCCCAAGACATCCACAAATAAGTCCTTTCCTGCTAGAGAGCAGGGCAAGGGAAGCAAAGGAGGAAAAGGGGGAAGAGGAGGTGGACGTGGATGATTCCACTAAGAAGGCCAATCCTCCCACCTGTCCATCAGTGGGAGGATGCCTACAGAGTCACTGGCAAAGGTGGTTGGCACATGGGGCCGAACCTTGGCCCATCTCTGTACTATGGGCATGGTATCTCTCCCTTTCTTGATTCAACAACCAGTTCCATCGAGTTACTACATGAAGGGATCCATGAAGGAACAGGCCCTCAGGGCTAAAGTCCAGACTGCTGGAGAAGGATGCCTTCCAAGAGGTCCTAGACGGGTCTCCAGGCTTCTACAGTCGACTCTTTCTTGTAGAGAAGGCGTTTGAAGGCTGAAGACCAGTTATCGACCTCTCCTCCCTAAAAAGTTTGTTCAACAAACTCTATTCAAGATTGAGACGACAGACATGGTCAGACAGGCTGATAGACCTGAGGACTTCATGATAATACAGTACTGGATTTAAAGGAGGCATACTTCTGGATACCAGTCCATCCATCATCAAGAAAGTACAGTATTTAAGGATCCTCCTAGACGATCGGTAATACCAGTTCAAGGTGCTGTGCATTCATCTGTTAAGATACTTGGATGACTTGCTAATTGTAGCAGACTCGGTGGCGCTCCTTTTTCAACACCGAGACAAACCTCTCGAATTTTGCTGTGATCTGGGGGTTGTAGTAAGTCTCGAGAAGTTGTCCCTATAGCTAAAGCAAAAACTGGTATACAAGACTAGGCAAAATCTTTCCGTCCGAGAGCAGAATAGAGAGTCAAGATGGAGGCAAGCTCCTTCTTGCTTCTAGACTCGCGACTAGCACATTGGTGGCTCCGACTAATAGGATGCCTGTCCTCCTTGGAGCCCCTGGTGACCAACCAATGGCTAAGCATATGGTTTCTCCAGTGGCAGCTTAAGTCCAGTTGGGTTCAGCACAAGGATACACTGAAGGTCTGAATAGGGCCTGTGCAAAAGAGAGACCTGAGGTGGTGAGTATCAGATCCCAACGTCCTCAGGGGGTTAGACCCCCCCCCCTGGAATTGATGCTCTTCGAAGACTCATCAAAAAAAGGCTGGAATGGGGTCACATGTTGCATCACACGGCCTCCGGACTCTGGTCTGGGTCAAAGTTAGATTGCCACATAAACCTCCTGGAAATGAGGGCAGCCTTTCTGGCTTTCCAGCCATGATTCCTGCAGTTCACAAAGTGTAAGGAATGCTTACTCTCTGAAGAGGCTCAAGTTTTGGATTCCTGGGTTGAGGATCCAACCAGTTATAAAAAGGGACTTCCTCCCGCCTAAGGACGAGTCTCCTATAGTAAAGGACGGTGATTTGTATTTGTGTAGGAAAAAATCACAAATTTTTCAAGTAATTTTTATTTTTCTTAATTATAGTTGTAATTGTACTAAAGCCTTAGAACATAAGCTACTTACACCCAAATAGCTATGGAAAGAATAATGATGGAAATAACGCAAACAGACAGAAAATGTGCAATATGGTTGAGAGGGCAAACTTGAGTAGAGGATTTTCTAACTACATGTAAGAAAAAGAAATGGACATGGGCAAAACATATGATGAGAATGACAGATACTGAACATTAAAATTGACAGAATGGATGCCTATAGATTGCAAAAGAAGCATGGGAAGGAAGAGAAGAAGATGGATTGATGAACTAAGAAAATTTGTGGGTTTAGACTGGCATAGAAAGACCATAAACAGATCCGAGTGGAAGAACAAGTCGGAGGCCTTTGTCCTGCAGTGAACTAGTTACAGCTGATGATGATGCACACCCAAGCAGACTACTAACTACCTGGCATCCTGATAGACATGTCAGCAGCAAGAATTTTTGCATCGGACAACTGCATTGACTTTAAGGAAAGTGGCATACAGTATATGTTCCTGCAATACCCTCTTGGCCATCTTTCGCCATTTGAGAAACATTCTTCCTCATGGACGTCTCCACCAGCGATAACTCCATCGATGACTACAGCGTCACTGATCAGCAACCAGTGATCTACTTTACCATCGTGTTGTAGTGGAACAGGAAGTACAGGACTGCTTGTCAATCAGTTATTATTGAAAGCAGCATTAATAACACTACAAGATTTCTAACAGAGTTTGATAAGGCACTCAGTAATGTTGAGGAGCGACAATACTACGATAATGACATACATCAGCAAACAAGGTTGCACTGTTTCACGCACCCTTTAAAGTTGGCAGAGCAGGTACATACCTTGGCAGTGGCGAGTGCTGTAGAGCCATCTGCATGTTTCATTCGGGGCAAGAAGAATGTTCTAGCAGACATGCTTAGTTGCCAGGGGCAGGTTTTAGTCTTGAAGAGGCTCCCACATCCTTGTGTGGAGGAAAGATTTTTTGCTCTTTTAAGATCACTGGTGATCAATCTGTTTGCCACACTGTTAATCAAGAAGCTCCTGGATTTCTGGTCCCCAGTTCCAGACCTGTGAGCAGTATTTAAAGACACCTTCCAACACCCATTGGACAACATGGAATTGTACCCCCTTCATTCCATCTGTCTGATTTGTTGATTAGTCAACTGGCTACTGATGACACCAGTTCTTAGGATTATCCTTATGGCTTCTTAGTGTCCACACACCAAATGGTATCCAGATCTGCTGATGCTCCTTGTTGAGGTACCAAGAGAACTACCCCAATTACTTGCCCTCTCTGCCAGCCCCACCTTTAGAAGTACCACATGTCAGTAGCATCACTTCCACTTATCTGAGCAGAAGGGTTTTGCGAGGCACTGGATACATTTCTGAGTACCTGTAAAGGTTCTCTACAGCTGTCTACTAGGGGAAAGTGGGCCATCTTCTGCGATTGTTGTCATAGAGTTGATACTTCTCCGGTCGTAACCACTGCAATTGATTGCTCTGAGCAGTTTTACCCTCCCGGGGAGCTCAGGCCACCCAGAGTGAGATGTCACCCAAGTCCTCAGATCTCGTGTGTGCTTCATACGAGCCATGAGTTGGACGTCAAGTAGCTGACCTTTGAGGCTATCTTCTTGCTAGCCTTAGCCTTGGCAAAGTGAGTAAGTGAGCTTCCGGGAATTTTGTATATCAAAAGTTATCCTGAAGGATGGAAAAGGTCTCGTTCACCTTTTATCATGAATTATTAGCCTAGACCCAGACTTCAGTTGCTCACGACTCTAGGTTTGAGACTTTCATCCCTTCTGTATTAGAAGCGAGGATCAAGATGACTTACTTCTCTGCCCAGCATGGGTACTACAGTGCTACCCAAAGAAAACTCAGCACTTTAAGCTAGAACACCAGAGGCTCTTCTCAGCACTGGAAGGGTGAAGAGGATGATACCCAAGAACACTGCTTTGTACTGTTTTGTGAAACAATTAAACATACTAACCTTGCATTCGGAAAGGGTATTGAAGTACCTTTCTGGGCACGAGCTCATGAAGTCGGTGGTATTGGTTCCTCCTTAGTATTGAGAAAGAACCTGTCAGTGGTGCAAGTCTTGAAGATAGGAGTCTGGAAATGCTATACAATTTCACCAACAACTACCTTCAGGAATTTACTCGCAGGTCCGTGGATACCTTTACCCTTGGTCCGGCGATAACTGCTCAACAGAATGTGTTGTAATCCTAGCTCCCTCACTGGAAAAGAAGCATCTTATCCAAGATAGTGGTTGCAAAATAAGCCTAGAATGGAAGATGACTGGCCTTCCTTTTCTCTCTTCCCCTCCCTTGGGGTGCAGCAGCCATGCCATTAAGTGCTGGACGGATGTCATATGCAGGTAAGCCTCATAATTGAGAAACTTTTCTTTTCAGACAAGGTTTGGTTGAGAAGTATGGAGGATTGATAGAATGTATGCAATCCAATTTTTCATAATGCCCATATATTCAGTTACCTGGTAAGGGCCTATCCTAACAACTGTGACATATTCATGTTCAGGTCAAAAGGAAGTTGACAGGATTCAAAACCTCCACTCTTAAATAGAACAAGACCAAGGACTCTTACATTTCCCAGGAAAGCTCTCTTATTAAAGGGTGATAATTTTTATTCATATAGGAATAAATCACAAACATTGAAAGTAATTTTCATTTTTATTGCAGTGTCTTACCGAACAATTATACAGCTGTAGGTTCCCTACGAATGGCAGACTAGACTCAAAACTACCGCGGTGGCGCTCGAGGGAGCTATAGGTACAGCTGTCCAGGTAACATCAATTCGTTCTCTGCCGGCTTCTGGTGAACATCAGTGGTCGGTGCAGACTTTTTTCTTCATTTGTTGGGGAGTATTATCTCTCCAGTATCGGTGAAGTATTCAACTCCGTGTTTGTAGGATTGAAGCTGAATTTCTTTTCTGCAATTTTGTGGTCTTACTATCATGTCGGACTCTCCTTCAGTAGTTAGGTTTTGCGCCGGTACAGAGTTGCCAGGTTTTCTAAATAAGGAAAGGCCAACTTCTAATCAACAGAAGCTTTAAAAGGCCAATCCATTTGTAGAAAAAGGCCAAATATACAGTATTATTTGACTCGCCTTTTTTCATATTGCTAACGGCCAACCAATTTTTAAAAAAGGCCAAAGTGAGGTCTTTTGGCCTGAAAAAAGACCAAACTGGCAACCCTGTGCCGGTAGATGCAAAACTAGGTTAGTTAAATTAATTTATGATTCACACACTAAGTGAATTAAGTGTAGGGGTTGTGAGTGCTCTAGAGAATCTACTTGTGATGAATGCAAGGATCGGAGTGAACAACAGTGGAAGGTTTTTGTTTCTCACTCGGGGAAGATAATTAAGGATAGGAAGAGGAAGGCGGCTCTCAGAGCTGAAAGTAAGACTAGTTTAGCTTCTTCGGCTTCTTCTATCGAAGCTCCTACTCCTATTCCTTCTCCTTCTCTTATTATGTCTTTGATGTTGAGTCCTCCTACTCCTGCTCCTGTAACTCCTTTGCCAACTTCCAGTAGAGTTTCTCCTGACACCATTGCCAGACTCGAGACTAAATTTGAAAAGAAATTTGATGTATTAGCTAATACAGTGATGCAGTTAGGTTTATTTGGAAAGTCTTTCATAGGAAAGACTTCTAGTAAAGTGAAAAGTGTCAGTGCAGTGCATCTGAGGGGGTGGCTGTTTGTCCTGATAGTTCTCCTAGACAAAGGTCACTGTCCCGCTCCCCCGCCTTGGGGAGAAGACATACCGGAGGTCCAAGGGAGACTATCGTGGTTTGCCCACAGACAGTCGCTTCCTCAGTCGATCCTGTGGTGCGACAGCAGGATTCGACTAAACACCATTGGAAAGGTGTGTCGTTTGGTGACCAGTTATCGACAGAGTCGAGTGATTCGCCCCCGGTTAGACGTCGTAAGTCGAGTGATTTGCCTTCGGTTAGACATCGTAAGTGGCGTGATTCTTCAGTCTCACGTTCGACTGAAGAGGTGTTCTCTTCGCCTCCTGTGAAAAGGAACAGAGAAGTAGATATCGCTCTCCTGTTGTGTAGCGTAGCAACGTGGACTTCGCCTCATATTCTTACGACAGCAACAGCTGCCCTCGACTCGGTTGTGGAACGACCGATTCTGAGTTCATCGAGATCTTTGACTCTTCAAACTGTCGAAACTTGTCCTTCGACTTCGCATGCGACATAATTCGACTGGCGCGACACCTCCGGTGGCGATCGTGTCGAAATCCACGACTCCAGTTGCTTCGACTTCAACACTATAAGAAGAGAATCTAGTTCCGTTACGTCGACAGTTGCAAGAACTGATGAACTGGATGAAAGAAAATAAACAAGGTACGAAGAACAATGAGTTGAATCAAGAACCATCTCTATCACCTATCTCTTCGGATGACGAGGAAGACTTAGAAGCGGACACTATTCCTCTCTCGTGTTATTCGAAGCTTTTACGCTACCTTCTCGACATGTACCCAGATTACTTCGTAGCAGCTGCTCCCAGGTCGCCTGCTTCCATTTTCCTGATGAGAAGGAAGAATTTCTATACTCTTCTCCCGAAGCTCGTTCTTTCCAAGGCTGCTAAACATTCGCTTCATTATATAGAAGATTGGTTGAAGGTCAAAAGAGGTCTTAGGAAAGCAACTTTCGCCTATCCTCCGTCGAAACTTATTAAGAAGAGGTATAGGTTCTACGTAACCGGGGAAGCCCCTTCTATGGGAGTGTCTGCCTCCTCTCAGGGGGACTTCTCTGGCTTGGTGGATGTAAATAGGAGATCCACGTTTGCAGCAGCTAAAATATTCTTTACATCGCCCGAGTTGGACCATTTGGTAAAGAATATTTTCAAGATTTTAGAAATTATGAGTTTCTTGGACTGGACGATCGGAGCTCTCGCTACGAAAATAGAGGATTGCTCTACTTTTCAGGAAGACCTGGTATCGGACTGGCTTGGGGTTTTGTCATGTGCCGACAAATCAGTTCGGTATGTTTGAGATGAACTGGTCTCTCTCTTTGCATTCGGGACTCTCAAGAAAAGACAACTCTGGTGTTCGTTTGTTTCGAAAGGAGTTGCTTTGTCTCAGAAGTCCGCCCTTTTGTTTTCTCCTCTCGACAAGGATCATCTGTTTCCAGAAGAAATAGTGACCAAGATTCTTTATGCACTAGAGAAGAAGTCTACTAATGACTTGCTTGCACAGTCTTCTAAGCGGGTTAAACCCTCGACTGTGGCGACTACCACCTCGGTATTACCTTTGCAGAAGAAACCCTTTCGAGGGGGTAAGTCTAGACCGTTCCTCAGGCCTCGATTTAATTTACGACACTCAACCAAGTCCTCGACCAAACCCTACACGAAATCATCCAAGTGATTCTTCAATCCTTCATGCACCGGTAGGGGGCAGGTTGAGCCTTTTTTGGGAGGAATGGAGTCGCAGAGGGGCAGAGCCCTGGGTGACACAAATCCTCCGGTTCGGTTACTCCTTTCCTTTCAAAGACACTCCGCTTCTATCCAATGTTCCCATCACATTACAGTACCTGCCTACTCGCCAAGTTGGAGAAGTTTGTAGCCGTAACCAGAGAAATAGAGATTCTCGTACAGAAGGCGGTCATAGAGGAGATAAGCGAAAGACCATCCCCGGGGTTTTACAACCGTCTGTTCGTAGTCCCAAAGTCATTGGGGGACTGGAGGCCCGTACTGGATGTAAGCGCACTGAATTTGTTCGTCCAGAAGACCAAATTCAATATGCTCCGTCCTGGAGCATGCGCTCTAGCCAAGACAAAACTGCGAGGTTATTGTCTTAAACTCGGTTCTACCGTTTGATGGAGGCAACCTCCCCCGTCTTTGTACCATACGTATAACGACTTGCTTTTTACACGATAGGCTTCTGAGACCTTTTTATTCTACCCTTACAGGGTTATTGTTTCGAACTATTAGTCCCGAAGGAACGTTGTTAGCTATCGTTAAAAGAATGATAGCAATAGCGTGGGCAACTTTCCATTACGTTTACGAACGTTTCTAACTCCGCCCACAGGTAGCCAGACATCCGTTTCTGTGTAATGAACACTGGCTAGCTCCTCACATAAAGAGGAGGGGGTAAACCAAAGGTGATATGATCGCCTCTATAACTGTACTGTATATTGTTCCATAACCGAAATATAAACCACGCTATTTACATTGGGTTTACTTTCGGCGTAGCTGAAATTGACAAGCCAATAGATTTTAACGAGGGTTAACTACACCCGCGCTAGTTAGCGGGGGTAGGGGAAGGGGTAGCTTGCTACCCCTCCCCCCCACACACCGGTGATTTGCTTCACTTCACTTTTGGCTCGGACGATGTGCAGACATGTCTGTCTATCGTCCTCGTTTTTGACAGCCTTAATCTTTTCTTTGCTTTTCCTCAGCTGTGTGTTTGAAGTTGGCCTCGCCCTTTGGTATTCATCATGCGCAAGTGCCCTGGGATCGTCGGCCGCCCTTTCGCCCGCACGCGATCGCCCCAGCGCCTCGTTTTGTCTCCGCGCGATTGCGCGCCCGCGCTCCAACAGCCCCTCGCGCGCAACTCTTTTGTATCACCCTCGCGCGAGCGTCAGCACGACCCCCGTTCGTGTCGGGTTCCGCAGCTCGCGGCAGCAGCAGGGACGCGTGTCGCCAGGTCGCAGTCGGGATCGCCTCTTTTGCAGGACAAGGAAGGACCTTCGGAGAGGTCAAGGCAACTTTCTTCCCCTTCATTTTTGCAGGCAGGTCCAATGATGTCCACTCCGAAGGATCGCCCGATCCCCTTCCCTCCAGCGGGAATTTCGGACTCTGTGTCCGTGTCTCGGCAGTCTTGGTTTGGTCCTCTGATGCGTGCGTTAGTGAAGGCTATGAAGCCGGCACTCGCCGATCTAGGACACGAGCCAACGACGGCCTCGCCCCCGCTGAAGAGAAGGAGAGGAATGGACTTCGTGGTGACTTATCCCAGGGAGAAGTTGGTTCCTAAGAGGTCTGTCAGGAAGGCTCCGTCCCCTTTGCAGTCGTTTTCTCCTTCGCCCGTAGACGAGGCCTTTCCGTCCTCGGGAGAGTCCAGTGAGGCGGCGATCTCCCCCTCGGCACCAAGGGGGGAGTCACCTCCTCGTGGAGGAGAATCGTCTCGCGCGGAAGGTGCCTACCAGACCTCTTTGCTGGAGTCTTGTATCCCGCCCAGGAGGGAACCCAAGGACTCCAAGACGATGCCGAAGTCTTCTTCACGTATTCGTCAGGAACCAGCCAGACCCCGAGAGTACGTCCACGTGTCTCCCCAGGAAGAGCTTCCGGGGACAGGAGACTTAGCTGCCAGTCCGCAGGGAGGAGAGCAGCAAGAGTCTGAGCATGCCTTCTGGCAGGTCTTGGGCCTGATGAGACAGCTTAACGGGTTCATGGACCCTGTGATCGCCCCCCATGAAGGCAAGGACACGGTCCTGGATCAGGTTTATGGAACTCAGAAGCCCCCAAAGGCCAGCGCGGCTCTGCCCTGGTCCCAGGGGCTGAAGAGTGCCAGAGCCAGGGCCAACGCTCAGCTCGCAGTACTCGCTTCCTCCAGTCGTTCCTCTGCCGGGAACAAACTCCTCCCACCTCCTCGTCTCCAGCAGAGGAGGTATTTTGAGATCATGGGGAAGTCTAGCCTCGCTCTTCCCCTCCACCATTCGGTAGAAGAGCTTACTGGGGGAGCTCCTCTCGAGAAGCTCTCCGCCCGGCAGGTGATGTTCTTGGCGTCGGAGATCCTGAGCCATGAGAAGGTCGCGAAGTGTGCCATGCAGGCCACTTCGTGGCTGGATGTCTGGCTAGGTTCTCTGGGCATCCTATTGCGCTCCGAGGATCTGTCTAAGGAGAGCAATAGGAAGGCCCTGGAGACCTTCCTCCTCTCGGGCACTCGCTCCATCGAGTTCCTGGCACATCAGGTTACCAACCTGTGGGCCAACTCGGTGCTGAAGCGTCGTGATGCGGTGACCGAGAAGATCCATCCGAAGGTCCCCGCCGTGGATGTTTGCAGGCTCAGACACGCCTCCCTCCTTGGGGGGAATTTGTTTGAGCCCCAAGATATGGAACGAACAGCTGAGAGGTGGAGGAAGTCTAGCCAGGACTCCCTCCTCCAAAGGGCCCTTGCATCTCGGACCTACAAGCCTCCAGCTCTGCAGCAACATCAGCAGCAGCCTCGCAAGACACCGAAGCAGGCGCCGGCAGCTAAGAAAGTGGTGTCTAAGCCCCAGCCCTTTCCTGCCAAGGACAAGAGGGGCGGTAAATCCTCCAGGGGAGGCAAGACTCCTAGAGGGAGCGGCCGCGGCCGCAAACGGTAGGAGTGGCAGGCCCCCCGCGTGTCCACCTGTGGGGGGATGCCTTCAAAGTTGCGTGCACAGGTGGCAGCAACATGAGTCCGATGTTTGGACGGTCTCCGTGATCGGCCAAGAGTATCACGTCCCATTCACGACATCTCAACCTCCCCTGACAGCGAATCCAGTGTCGTTGAGCTCCTATGCCATGGGATCGGTAAAGGGGCTAGCCCTCCGGGTGGAAGTCGAGACCATGCTCAAGAAGGATGCTCTCCAGGAGGTCGTCGACGGCTCCCCAGGCTTCTTCAGTTGACTCTTTCTTGTAAAGAAGGCGTCTGGAGGCTGGAGACCCGTCATCGACCTCTCAGCTCTGAACAAGTTTGTCAAGCAAACTCCGTTCAGCATGGAGACAGCGGACACGGTCAGACTTGCGGTGAGACCACAAGACTTCATGTGCACAATGGATCTGAAGGACGCGTACTTCCAGATCCCAATCCATCCGTCTTCCAGGAAGTACGTGAGATTCAGCCTAGACAACAAGACCTACCAGTTCAAGGTGCTGTGCTTCAGTCTCTCCACAGCACCTCAGGTGTTCACCAGAGTGTTTACCCTGATTTCGTCTTGGGCGCACAGGAACGGCATCCGTCTCCTCCGTTATCTGGACGACTGGCTGATCCTAGCAGACTCGGAGTCGACCCTTCTTCGACACCGAGACAGGCTTCTGGGACTTTGCCAGGATCTGGGGATTTTGGTAAATCTCGAGAAGTCCTCTTTGCAGCCGTCCCAACGACTGGTTTATCTAGGCATGTTGTTAGACACCAATCTCCACAAAGCCTTTCCATCAGACGACAGGATAGCAAGGCTGAGGAGGGTGGCAGAACCCTTCCTCAGGCGAGAAGAGCTTCCTGCCCAATCTTGGTTGCATCTCTTAGGTCACCTGGCCTCTCTGGCTCGTCTGGTTCCAAACGGCCGTCTCAGGATGAGATCCCTGCAGTGGCGGCTCAAGTCCCGGTGGAATCAAGGATCTGATTCCCCGGACTTCCTGGTCCTGATAGGACCTTCAGAACAAGGGGACCTGCGGTGGTGGCTGGTCGACGAGAACCTGCGAAAGGGAGTGGATCTTCTCGTCCTCCCCCCGGAATTGACACTGTTTTCGGACGCGTCAAAAGAAGGGTGGGGGGCGCACATTCTGAACCAGAGGACCTCAGGCCTTTGGTCAGATTCATAAAAGTACCTGCACATCAACCTGCTAGAAATGAAGGCCGTTTTTTCCTGGCTCTTCAACAGTTCCAATGGATCCTGGCGGATCACTAATTGGTGGTGATGAGCGACAACACCACGGTAGTGGCTTATATCAACAAGCAGGGAGGTACTTTTTCGCAGCAGCTATCCCATCTTGCAGTAGAGATTCTGAGGTGGACCGAAGTCCACTCGATAACACTATCAGCTCGCTTCATTCCTGGCAAGAGGAATGTGCTCGCCGACAGTCTGAGCAGGGCTTCGCAGATAGTGAGTACCGAGTGGTCTATGGATCCTCAGATAGCCAACAAAGTCCTGACTTTGTGGGGTTCCCCGACCGTGGATCTGTTCGCGACAGCTTTGAATTTCAAACTGCCCCTGTACTGCTCCCCAGTCCCGGACCCCAAGGCACTCTGGCAAGATGCTTTCCAACAACGGTGGGACAACATCGACGTGTACGCCTTCCCACCGTTCTGTCTGATGAGAAGGGTGCTCAACAGGACCAGACTATCGGTCAACTTGTCGATGACTCTGATAGCTCCGCTATGGCATCACGCGGAATGGTTCCCGGACCTTCTGCAGCTCCTGACGGAGCTCCCGAGAGAGCTTCCCCCACGACACGAGCTACTCAGACAGCCACATTGCAACATCTTCCACAAAGCCGTAGCCTCGCTTCGGCTTCACGCGTGGAGACTGTCCAGCGTCTCCTCACGGAGAGAGGCTTTTCGCAACAGGTTGCAGAGAGAATGTCTCGGCACCTGCGAAAGTCCTCTGAGGGAGTCTACCAGGCGAAGTGGAGAATCTTCTGTGGTTGGTGTCGTGGGAAGGGTATCTCTCCACTCGATGCCACTATTCCAGCAATAGCGGAGTTTCTTGTATATTTGCGGGAGGAAATGCGCCTTTCGGTCTCAGCGGTGAAAGGCTATCGCTCAGCCTTGAGCTTGGCTTTTAGGCTGAAAGGAGTGGACATTTCTTCCTCGCTGGTACTCTCTCTACTCATACGTAGCTATGAGCTTACCTGCCCTCAGTCGGAAGTGAGACCTCCTCCATGGAATGTGGTTCGGGTTCTCAGGGCTCTTAAGAGACCTCCCTTCGAACCATTACGCCAGGCCTCTGATCGCCACCTGTCTTGGAAGACGGCTTTCCTGCTCGCTTTGGCCTTTGCCAAACGAGTTAGTGAACTTCATGGTCTCTCGTACGACGTCGCCCATTCAAGGGGATGGGGGGAGGTAACGTTAAGGTTCGTCCCTGAGTTTGTTGCCAAGACTCAGAACCCTGGAGTGCCGGACCCACGGTTCGACTCTTTCAGGGTCATGAGTCTCCGTTCTGTAACAAGCGACCCAGACCAGCTGCTATTATGTCCAGTGAGGAGTCTGAGGTGTTACTTGAAGAAAGCAGCTGCAGTTCGTCCTCAGGTGCAAGCATTGTTTTTTAGCACAGGCAGGACTAAGAGGAGGGTCACCAAGAACTCCATCTCGGCTTGGATTCGAAGGGTTATCCATCACGCCTTGAATCCGGACCCTCCTCCGTCACGTCGCCCTAGGGCACACGACGTCAGGGGCATCGCTACATCCCTGGCCTTCAAGAGAAACTTCTCTGTGACGCAGGTATTTCAAGCTGGGGTCTGGAAGCGTCAGACGACCTTCACAGCCCACTACCTGCAGGACGTGACCCACAGGAGCCTCGATACTTTTTCTATCGGCCCTGTGGTGGCTGCACAACAGCTGGTCTAGCCTCAGGTTCCTTTATGGACAAGTAGCAGTAGGTTGAGGGCGTTGTTACCCGGTTTTAGTCTGCGTGAATGAAAGAGTATGTCTGGTCCTTACTTCTTTCTTCATCCTCCCCTCTCTTGGGGAAGCAGCATCCTGGTCACCGCATAGCTGACCTTAACCTCTGCAGGTAAACCATGCTTCCTTGTGCTCCTAGTATTAAGCTTAATACTGTCGCGTCCCCTCATACCCTGACGAGGTGGTATTGGGAACGTCCTATCCTGGATTCCTATGTAAAGGTGTCAAGGTCAACTTCATAGGACGAGTCACACTTCTTCATACCTTCACACACAGCTTGCATAGGCTACAGACCTTGCGTAGCAAGGTTTTAGCGAGGTTCAGTGACTTCTTATTTCTTGGGTGCTTACACACTCAAATAAGGAGTCCCCACGCAAAGGCAAAAGCCAGACTGGCTGGGACGTCCACCCTTCCTAAGGGGTAAGTCACCCAATGTAAATAGCGTGGTTTGTATTTCAGTTACGGAACAAATGACAAATTCGTAGATAATTTGTATTTTTCCTAACCATACAAACCTTAGCTATTTACACATATTTGCCCGCCAGCCCTGTCCCCCAAGTCAAGTCCTGCCTTTAAGTGAAGTGAAGCAAATCACCCGTGTGTGGGGGGGGAGGGGTAGCAAGCTACCCCTTCCCCTACCCCACTAACTGGGGTCTGGAAGCGTCAGACGACCTTCACAGCCCACTACCTGCAGGACGTGACCCACAGGAGCCTCGATACTTTTTCTATCGGCCCTGTGGTGGCTGCACAACAGCTGGTCTAGCCTCAGGTTCCTTTATGGACAAGTAGCAGTAGGTTGAGGGCGTTGTTACCCGGTTTTAGTCTGCGTGAATGAAAGAGTATGTCTGGTCCTTCTTCTTTCTTCATCCTCCCCTCTCTTGGGGAAGCAGCATCCTGGTCTCCGCATAGCTGACCTTAACCTCTGCAGGTAAACCATGCTTCCTTGTGCTCCTAGTATTAAGCTTAATACTGTCGCGTCCCCCATACCCTGACGAGGTGGTATTGGGAACGTCCTATCCTGGATTCCTATGTAAAGGTGTCAAGGTCAACTTCATAGGACGAGTCACACTTCTTCATACCTTCACACACAGCTTGCATAGGCTACAGACCTTGCGTAGCAAGGTTTTAGCGAGGTTCAGTGACTTCTTATTTCTTGGGTGCTTACACACTCAAATAAGGAGTCCCCACGCAAAGGCAAAAGCCAGACTGGCTGGGACGTCCACCCTTCCTAAGGGGTAAGTCACCCAATGTAAATAGCGTGGTTTGTATTTCAGTTACGGAACAAATGACAAATTCGTAGATAATTTGTATTTTTCCTAACCATACAAACCTTAGCTATTTACACATATTTGCCCGCCAGCCCTGTCCCCCAAGTCAAGTCCTGCCTTTAAGTGAAGTGAAGCAAATCACCCGTGTGTGGGGGGGGGGGGGGAGGGGTAGCAAGCTACCCCTTCCCCTACCCCCACTAACTAGCGCGGGGGTAGTTAACCCTCGTTAAAATCTATTGGCTCGTCAATTTCAGCTACGCCGAAAGTAAACCCAATGTGAATAGCTAAGGTTTGTATGGTTAGGAAAAATACAAATTATCTCCGAATTTGTCATTTTTGTTCGAGAACATGTTCGCTCTCATTCAAGATAATATTACAGTTAGTCAACGATCAAAATTCTTTCAGGAATAATGTGGCAGCTTTCAAGAAAAACCTAAAGACATATCTCTTTGGAAAGTGTTATAATAGTGATCAGAAAACTATTAAGCCTGAATACAAATGCTAGCGAATACTGTAACTGAAAAGATACAGAGCAAAATATAAACTGGAAAGAAATTATTTTCACACATCAAGGCCCACCTGAACAAACTCATAGTGTCTGATGGAGGGCGAGAAATAAACCCCTAAAAGTAAAAGTAAAAAATGTTGTGATTCGTCGCACATACATAATTCGCTCAACTTTTCTAATCCGTGGCCACGAAAATTTGTTCTCAAAAAACCTGACAGACTTGATAGGCCAGAAAGAAGAAGAACGACTCTTATGTCCCGTGCAGGCATTATGATATTATCTCCGCAGAACAGAGTTTTTTGAGAGAGTTAATTGTAGAAGCACATTCTCAAGCTAACGACGCAGTGTTTCCTTTACTGAGAGTGAAAAGTGCACGAAGTTCGAACGGTAGCGACTTCTCATGCTTTTCGACACAACTAGTCGCTATCCGCTATCCTGCAAAGTACCCGTTAGGAGGTCTAAATATGTGTTTGCTACGCATTATTTAAAAGAAATCGTAACAGTGTTTGAAGATTGTAAGTTTCTCTGTCCGTTTTCGGTAGCTGGCATGGTGTTGGGAGGAATGACATAGGGGGTTGCTCCCTCTGTTAGCCTATGTTTCGCCTTATATCAAGGTTGGTGAGTTAAAGGGAAGTCTGGGAGTACAATGTACCTGGAGTACTCACCAATAATTTTAGTATTAGTTTTGGTTGGTAAAGGTTTTTATTTCGGTGTAAGTGACAGTTTTTTCATGTTGGTTATTTCTGGTCTTAGCCCAGGGCAAGGGCGATATTTTCTTGTATCTTCGTTCAGTCAGCGGTGAACGTCATGACTACGAGGATCTTCCGCTCCATGTAGAGGCACCCATTGGTCATATTCCAAGCCTTCTACTATGTAAAATGAGCACCGACCAGAGGCAGTACTGTATTCTCCTGTTCTTGAAGTAAGACTTATATCCACAGCCCCCCATCCTTGCAATGGGTAATCAGCTGTATAATTGTTTGGTAAGACACTGCAATAAAAAGGGATTTTCATTTTAAAATTAAATTTTATTGCATACTTACCGAACAATTATTAATTAAAGCCCTCCCTTCTCCCCACTGGAGGATGGTTGGACAGAATGAATTGATGTTACCTGCACAGTTGTACCTATAGCTCCTTCGATTGGAGGGAGATGACGTCGAGCGTCGGCACCGCGGTAGTTTTGAATCTATAGTCTGCCATTCGTAGGGAACCTACAGCTGTATAATTGTTCGGTAAGTATGCAATAAAATTTCATTTTATAATGAAAATCCATTTTACCAAGGTATACAAACCCAAGTCCTTGGAAGTTAGACTTCCTGTCTCAATCACCTAACAAGTCCCATACCTGAGGGCAAAAGTGAGGGGAAAGCTGGCTCTCGAGTTACCAGGGTTTACCCTTCACCCACCAGTAACTACTAATATCTTGTTAAATGTTTAAGGGCTATTCCAGCTAAGGCAAAATCATACTTATATGGAAGGACTGAGATTTGTAGTTTGGAAAATTACAAATTATTTCATAAGTTTGTAATATCTGTCTATCTATCTTTATGTTTGTATTAATACATTATAGTTATTGCTTGTAATAATTATTTTTTTTTTTTTTACTTTTTTTCATTCAAACTATATTTGTTTCTAAACAAATACAAACCATTGTCCTTTGATACCATAATGCATTGCAGAATTTCATAAAGAAAGTTTTAATTCCTGAGTAGTCTATTTCAGGTTTCAGTGTAGATAACAATTTTTATTTGTCTAAGTACTTAGAATTCTAGTATTGTAATTGATGAAAAAAATTGCCTTGTTAGACATTTGTAAAATATAGACATCTAATATATGATCCTTTCTTCTTTTCAGATCCAAATGGATTTGGAAGATTTCACTGTAAGTCATTGGGGTGAAGGAAACCTGAACTTGAAACTTGCTGATTTCCAGAAAGTACAGTATCTCTAGTTTGAACTGATTGTGGACATTGGTATTAATCACTACATGTGTTCAATATTATATTTTCTAAATCTGCAGATAGTGTTTGCATCAGATAGTCAATTAAATCATGCTTTTAATGAAGAAATTTTTGATGTACTGTATTGGGGAACAAATTATTAATTGAAGGATTATTGTTGAAATATTTTTAAAGAATTTTATTTGTCTACATTCCTAGAGAATTAATGCAATACTTTATTATTATATTTCCTGTTAATCAATAGCATTATATATTGTAGCATTTAGTTTGCATTCAGAATCTTTATATACTTTGGAAGTTTTTACTTTAGAGGGAGCTTTCAACTATACAGTATTCACTAGTCTATTTTATGACGTGATGATGATTTCAGGCCAGTATGCTGCATATTTTTATAGTTTATTGTGATGTTTTCATCAATTAAGATAGCAGAGTTTTTTTTTTTATTTGCAAATTAGATATTTACATTGTTATTTTGAATTAGATGACTTTATAAAGACTTGGTTTAGTGAGAAGTCGTAGTCAAATCTATTTTTCCAAGATGGACGTGGAAAGTGTTTTAATGGGAAGTGGACAAATGATGAATTTATCTCAACATTTCCTTCAGCCTTTGTTTTCAAGTAATGAAGGAGAAAGTTCAAAGAAAAACCTCTCTGAAGGATCTCGACTAACATCTTCAGAGAAGCCCCCAGAAAAGGAGCGGCCTTACTCATGTGCTATATGTGAAAAAAATTTCATAAAGAAATGTCACCTTAGTCAGCACATGGCAATACATACTGGGGAACGACGATTCCCTTGTGAGTATTGTGGTAAAGGTTTTGTAGAAAGAGGAAAACTTAACAGACATTTAAGAATACATACTGATGGATGCCCTTTTGCTTGTGATTTTTGTCCTGAAAGATTTGCTCAGAAATCAGACCTGCTCACTCATAGAGAAACGCATGTTGATAAACTGCCCTTTGCTTGTGATGTTTGTGGTAAAAGATTTGTTGAAGAAAAAGACCTTGAAAATCATTTGAAATTACACAAAGGAAAAGATCCATTTGCTTGTTTATTGTGTGATAAAAGCTTTGTTCGGGAAATTAACCTTGTTAGACATATGGAAGTGCACACAGGTGAACAGCCATTCCAGTGTGAAATGTGTGATAAAAGTTTTTCCACAAAAAAAACGTTTAAACTACATGTAAAATCACATTTTGCTGATATAAAATTTAATTGCATGTTGTGCGGAGAAACGTTTAGAGAAAAAATTCAATTTAAAAGACATTTGAAAGCTCATGAAGGTCCACAGGTGAATTCGTGTTACATATGTAATAAGACTTTCACTGAAAAGGGAAATCTTAATAAACATATAAAAAGGCATACCGGTGAGCGCCCATTTTCATGTAATTTATGTACTAAACGTTTCTTTGACAAGCAGAAACTGAACGATCATATTTTGAGCATTCACACAACTGAGCGGCCATTTTCATGTGATCTATGTGATAAAGCTTTTATTAAGGAGCGATTCCTTGAAAACCATATGAAAATGCATAGAGGAGAACGACCATTTTCTTGTTACATATGTGGAAAAGGTTATGTTGAAAAGCGAAAACTTAATGGTCACATGAAAATTCATTTTCCTAGACGAAAATTTTCGTGTGAAGTATGTGGCAAAAGCTTTTTTGCAAAGCAGAATTTCACGAATCACATGAGGATACATACTGGTGAGCGACCATTTTCCTGTGGTGTATGCAGTAAGGCGTTTAGCGAAAAGAGAACCTTAGACAGACATGTAAGAGTACATACAGAAGATCGTCCTTACCTCTGCAAGATTTGTGGAAAAGGTTTCAAGCATAAGGATCATGTAAAAAAACACATGGGGTTGCATACCAAGGGTCAAGCTTCAGCTCATAATGAAGACTTACCCTCCCAAAGTACTAAGGAGCTTGAGTATCAGGAGAAAGGTTCAATGTATGAGGATGGAGAGCATGACCAAGGGTCAGGAATTCACTCTGATACTGATACACATAATTATGATAAGGAAGAAGATAAGTCCTTAGTTTTTGAGAGAAGTAAAAATAATCTATCAAACACCCGTGAGTGCGTCGTTATGGACTACCAGAGTACTGATAGTAAAACAGAGGCAGATAGTGAAAGTGATTCTTCTGTTGGTTATTCGGGTCTCTGTGAGCCTGTCATGGAAACTGGTCCATCTGTCAGTTGTAAAGATATTTGTGAGCCTGTAATTGTAAACCCCTTACCAGAGACCTCAGAAGTATTGGAGAAGGGGAATCATCCCATAAATGCAGTCTTCATAAAGGAAGAGGTTGAAATTGATGTTTCATATTCAGATCCATTTTGTTAGCAATTCATAATGTTGGCAGTTAATGTGAGTTGAGAGTAGCATTCTTGCATTATAAAGAGAACTGTACATGGTATTATCTATATGGAATTTTGAAAAGGATAGGCAGAAATAACTTGCTGGTTTACTGTTAGATTTGCTCCTCTATTTATAAAACACATTGTCAGTAAAATTATAACATTCCAATGACTGTATTTCACTTCCTTATGTTAAAAAAACAGTTACATGTAAATTTAAAGGTTTAGATTACATTAACATGGAATTTTAATGTATGAATTGAAATTGGCCTATACTGTAGTGCTGTGTTCCTGAAGTGGTTTTATTTAAGAATTTGGGAAAATAGGGTGTTATATCACAGCATTCTATGAAAAGCAGTGTTCACAAATGCCATACTTTTGTATTAAAAGTCAAATTGTAGTTTACTTTTTGTATTTTAAATGTACTGTAGGTCTTCGGCTTTTGATGAAGTCTGTTCCTACGTCGTGGTTTAGTTGTAATTTTGGTGAAAATTAGAATGCACTTGAATAAAGTACTGTACATAACCACTGAAGTCACTCGTATGGTAATGCAGTATATGTAAAGTAAAGAAAGAATATAGAACAAAAACACACTTAGTGACACAAAAATATACAGGAGTAATGACTAAAGATAGGAAGGACATGAATATACAGTGCAGTAGAATGATACTACAAAAAAGTATAAAAAGATAATACACATCCTTATCTTTACTTATGTGGTTGGTTTGTGCTCTGGAAAGGGGGAGAGACCAGTTTAATGGAAAGACTAAAAACTGGATAGGCTGGAGATACTGAGCCATGTGAGTAGGAAAAACCTGTAGTAGGTGCTGGAGACGGCTTGTCAGGAGAAGGTGCAGTAAATGCTGAGGATTCTTGAGTAGGTGGGTCGGAGAACTTTCAGTATTGCTGGAGATACTTGGGCAAGAGTGAGGAAATGCTGGACCCAATGAGTCAGGGGAACCCCAAGTAGGTGCCGGAGATTCTTGGGCAGGTGTGTCAGGAGATCTTTCAGTACTTGTGGGACATAATTGGCCAAGAGAGTCAGGAGAACCAGCAGTAGGTGCTGGGGATACTGTGACAAGTAAATCAAGAGAACCTACAACAGGTGCAGGAGATAGCTTGTCAGGGGAACTTGCAGTAGGTGCTGGAGATTCTTGGGCAAGAGTGTGAGGAGATGCTGGGCCCGGTGAGTCAGGGGAACCTCCAGTAGGTGCTGGAGATTCTTAAGTAGGGGTGTCAGGAGATCTTTCAGTATTTGCTGGAGATACTTGGCCAAGAGAGTCAGGAGAACCAGCAGTAGGTGCTGGAGATACTGTGACAGGTGAATCAGGAGAACCCGCAATAGGTGCTGGAGATTCTTGGGTAAGAGTGTCAGGAGATGCTGGGACCAGTGAGTCGGGGGAACCTGCAATAGGTGCTGGAGATTCTTGGGCAGGTGAGTCAGGAGAACTTCCAGTAGGTGCGAGAGATACTTGGGCAAGAGAGTTAATTAGAATCAGCAGTAGGTGCTGGCGATACAGTGACAGGTGAATCAGTAGAACCTGCAGTAGGTGCTGAAAATAGCTTGTCAGTGGAACCTGCAGTAGGTGTTGGAGATTCTTGGGTGGGTGTCAGGGAAATTGTTCTAGAGATACTTGGGGAAGAGAGTCAAGAAAACTTGTAGTAGGTGCTGGAGATACTTGGATAGGTGAGTCAGGAGAACCTGTTTTAGATACTGGGCTAGGTGAGTCAGGAGAAGCTACAGTAGGGGTGAAGGAACTTGGGTAGGTGAGTCAAGAGAACCTGCTTTAGATACTGGGCTAGGTGAGTCAGGAGAACCTACAGTAGGTGCTGGAGATACTTGGGTAGGTGAGTCAGGAGAACCTGCTTTAGGTACTGGGCTAGGTGAGTTGGGAGAACCTGCAGTAGGTGCTGGAGATACTGGGGTTGGTGAGTCAGGAGAACCTGCAGTAGGTGCTCAAGATTCTTGGGCAGGTGAGTCAGCAGAATATACGTACAGTAGGTGCTGGAGATACTGGACCAAGGGAGTCAGTAGGTGCCCAAGATTCTTGGGAAGGTGATTCAGGAGAAATTTCAGTAGGTGCTGGAGATATTGGCAAGGTGAGTCAGGAAAACCTGCAGTAGGTGCTGGAAAATCTTTGTAAGGTATCAGGAGACCTTTCAATAGGTGCTGAAAATACTGGGCCAGTTAAGTAAGGATTTCTTTCAGGTGCCGGAGGTTATTGGGAAGGTGAGTCGGGAGAAATTTCAGTAGGTACTGGAGATACTGATCCAGATGAGTCAGGAAAACCTGCAGTAGATGATGGAAGATCTTGGGAAGGTGAGTCGGGAGAACTTTTAGTAGGTGCTGGAAATACTGGGTCAGGTGAGTCAGGGAACCCTTCCTGAGATAGTGGGCCAGGTGACTCAGGAGAACTTGCAGTAGTTGCTGGAGATAATGGGGTAGGTGTGAGTTAGCAGAATGTACATTAGGTGCTAGAGATTTTTGGAAAGGCAGGTAAGCAGAACCCACAGTAGGTGCTGTAGATAGTGGGTGAGGAGAGTCGGAACTTTCAGTAGGTGCTGGAGAGAATAGGGCAGGTGAGTGAGGAGAACTTGCAATAGTTACTGGAGATAATTGGTAGGTGAGTCTGGAGAACCTGCAGTAGGTGCTGGAAATTCTTGGGCAGGTGAGTCAGCCGAACCTGTGCTAGGTCCTGGAGATACTTGGGTAGGTGATTCAGGAGAACCTGCATTAGGTGCTGGATATTCTTGGATAGTGGGAAGGGGAGTCAGAACCTACAGTAGGTGTTAGAGATTCTTGGGAAGGTGAGTCAGCATAACCTGTATTAGGTGCTGGAGGTACTGGGGTAGGTGAGCCAGGAGAACATAAATTAGATGCTTGAGATTCTTTGGTAGGTGAATCAGGAGAAGCTGCAGTAGGTGCTGAAGATTCTTGGGAAGAGGAGTCAGCAGAACCTAAAGTAGGTGCTGGAGATACTGGGCTAGGTGAGTTAGAACTTTCAGTAGGTGCTTGAGATACTGGGCCAGCTGAGTTAGGAGAATCTGTACTAGGTGCTGAAGATACTTGGGTAGATGAGTTAGCAGAACCTACAGTAGGTGCTGGAGACTCTTTGGAAGGAGAGTTGGGAGAACCTGCAGTAGGTGCTGGAGAGTGTGGGGAAGGTGAGTGAGCAGATCCTATGGGTAAAGGATTTGTCACATTCTTTTGACTCACAGATAACTTTAAGACCGGGACCTGCTCCAATCTGTGTACAGTGTGATCCTCCTCTCAATGTAAGTAATTTTAGTGATGTTTTGATGAATTTCAGATACACACACATGCACTGTCCTTTCCCAAATTCAGTTGCTCTAAATTACATGGTAAACATATTCACATTTTCATGATGATAAAGGGGAAATGCATGGACATACAGGGTAGTATGGTAGTAGCCTACATAGGAAAAGATCTGTTAGCGCTTGACATGAGAAACACTCTCAACCATGTAAGTCAAGAAAACTTGTCACGTTTTAGACATTGAAAGAAAGCATCCCAATCATTAAAGTGTGTTTTACTGTCAACATTTAAGGGGCCTGGCCGGTATGCCAATATATGGGGATATATATAGGATGGGAAACACAAAATCCTGAAAAAATCCACAGAGCTTCATATGGCAGTGTAGAATGTATATACGAAATATTTTGTCAAAATTTCTCTTACTTTCGTAGTTACAGGGTAATTAGTAAAAATAATTCGATAAACCAAACACATTGATCCCTACAAAAAAAAAAAAAAAAGAAAATGCAGTACTTCTGTTATCGTAAATTTCAATAAATATTGTGACTCATAGATTCCATGAGTCACAAGACGGGAAGTTTTATGATTATACCCTTCAGTGCTAGCACAAACATGAGAGAGAGTACACATTTCAGTTTGACCTCTGACATTTACTCGCTTTTACATCTGTTTTTCTTGATTTTGGCAAGAATTTCATCATGATAAAGAGGAAAAGACAATTTCAACATATCGCTAACATAAAGGAGAAGGAAATTCCCTCTAATAAGAGTTCAGAAGTGGGTAATATTGGCGATATTAGTGGCGTTAGTGAAGGAGAGAGATGATGAAGGAGGGACCGTCTGGCCTAGAGAAGCAAGATATTGAGCAAAGGGATCTTAATTTATGATCAGATTATGATAAATAACAATGTTTTGGTTTATTAATATCCAAAAAGGAACATAAAATTCATAATAATCATAATTCATTAATATTGTCTTTGTAAAAATACAAAGAAAAAGTTTGAATGCCTGTATCTCAAAACTATACTTATTGACCTTCAAATTCCATCTTCTCCCTTAGTTTTGAAGATATAGCATTGAAATTTGATATGTAACTTAGAAAGACATTATATAACAATAGAATAGAGCCCTTGTTTCCATTAATTTTTCATATTTTTCTTAGTTTTTTCCCTGATTTATAGGGTTTATTTTTTTTACCATAATGAAAAAATTGCTATCTAGCAAAAAAAAAAAAAAAAAAAAAAATAAATAAATAAATAAAATGACCTTTAGAAAAGAACTCTATTTTATTGGAGGTCTACATAAGGTATATATAGGGTAATAATTCCAGGTCTTAATATTAAGGATCAAGAGAGGAGATAGAATTTGAAAAACGCTAATTTTCAGGACATATATCCCCCTTGCGTCAGAAAACCGAAGGTCAGAGGCGAAAATCCTATGCAGTTTGATGTCCTAAGTCACCGTATAAAGTGGTCTGAATGTCAAATTCCTCTCCTTTACAAAATGGCATTAGCTGGCCATCTCCCTTAATTGATTTTAACAAGAAAGAATTTCTATACTGTAAAGGTATAAAATCCTTTAGATATATTTCTCACTTATTATCTCGAATGGTACCTTTAAAGCTTTCATTATAAAAATCCAATTTTTTATAATCAATTTGTGTTTTCCTAACCATACAAACCTGAGACCTTTAATAGGAGTACAAATTAAGTGAAGTGTGAATGGCCGTTAGGCTTTTAACGAGGTAAACACAGCTGGCTGCTGGGTGGAAAGTAAGCTCCACTCATCCAATAGGGCCACTACCTTCACTTGACCTTTAATAGGAGACTCATCCTTAGGATGACGAAAGTCCCTATAACACAACTGGATGGTTTACTGTGAGTGAAATCCATAGCTCCTGTCAACCTTCCAACTACCTGACCATACGGATGTCGCAGGTGTTGGAGTAAATTTCCACTAGAGACTACTGGAATGTCTAAGGAAAATCTATATCCTTCTGGATATGAGTGTCCAAATCTATTGGCATTATATGAGAAAAAATATGCATACATTTTATCAATCCTTCCATTCCTACAGAAGAAGTAGTTAGATACTTCATTGCAAATGTATTATAAAGAAAAGGTACTCTGTTGAGTAGCTTATCTGTATTGATCGACCAGTCCAACTTCATAACAGCCAGGATGCTGAGCCCCAAGGGAGGGGATGAAGAAAGGAAATACAGTCAGACATTCTTAACTTTCATTCAAGGACTTACAATGCAACCACTATATGAAATAAGATGCTTCTTGTTTTGTGATGGAGATAGGATTGCTTTTCAACTGGTTGAGCAGCTATCACCAATCCCAAGGAAAATATGTCCATGGACTTGTGAGTATACTCACACTGGTAATAGACAGTTAAGGTTATCTGGCACCTCTAGACTTCTACCTACAACACTTGAGCCACAGATGGATTCTTCCCGAAGGCGAGGGTGCAGCTAATTGCTCTGATTTTGTGACATTATGATTTAGGTGGACTGCGCAAAGGCTCCCCGGAAGCGGAGTATGTGCACTTGATAGTCTCGGAAAGCCAGAAAGAGATCATGTTCTTGGAGATCTGCTTCTTTACCCTACCAGTGCTGAGGGACAAAGTCTTATGCTCTGGTCTGAAGCTCTGGATTCTTTTAAGGTAGCACCATAGCACCCTCACAGACCAGAGAAGTAGCCCATCACGATTGCTAGTTGTGTTTAGAAGGGAAGAGATGGAGTTAGACTTGGACTTAGAGATGTGAAAGGAGGGGTTTTGATTCTTAGCCACAAACGCTGGAACGAAGAGTAGCAAGACCTTTCATCCCTCGGAATAACTAATAACATTGATGCTGTGCAGCTCACCTAGTCTCTTTGCCAAGGCTGGAGCAATGTAAGTTTCGTAGTCCTGTCTGATCTTCTTAAGGGCTTGCACAGAGTGCATTCAAGAAAGCTGAGAACTTTTGTAACATCCTAAGTTGTAAATCAGAGTTCTTTGAGAGGACAAGACTACTCGATGCTCCTCATAAGCATAGACAACTCCCACCATGAGGGGAAGACCAGGCCTTTAAGTAATAAAACTTAGCAAAGCTATAGCATTTTACTGCAGAGAGTGAAAGGACCTTCTCTCAGTGAAAGACGAGGAAATCTGCAATCAATCACACCAATCACAGATGATAGCCCATTTTTTCCTGGTAGATATATGCGTAAGATTTGCAGAGAGATCCAGATATCTCCTGTGCAGTGCCTTGACAAAAGTCTTTTGCTCAAAGGAATGCTGAATAGTCTTCACTTGTGAGGTGACAGGGAGGCCATTGAATTTTGGAACCTCTACAGATTAGGCTGATGGACAAGGTTTGGTCAATGAGGTAGTACTACTGGGAACTCGAATAGGAGCGTTAGCAAATCTAGAAGCCATATGGCTTGTGGCTATGTGGGACACTCCAGGTTTAGTCTGGCATTCAAAGTCATCAACAGTCTGTTGATAATTTGATGTACCAGGTAAAAGTTGGAGAGGCTTGTGTGTTCAGGCTGTTCCAGTGGCACTGGAAAGCTCTTTCTATTATTGCTGACATATCTGGGCTTGAGGAACATATCGCTATTAATTTCTTGTTCAGCTGGGCGGCATACAAGTCTTATCCCTGGAGACCTCAAACAAGCAAGAATCCTATATGCCATGCAGTGTAGTAGGAACCACTTTGCTCCTATTACCTGTCCCTGATGGTTGAGCAATTCTGCTAGGACATTCCTCTGGCGTAGAATGTACATCTCTGACAGCTCTACTGCATTGTTGCATGCCCAAGTGCCTGCTTCACCAATTTGTAGAGGGGTTGGTACATGGTCCTTCCTTACTAGTTGACTTAGGCTACCAAGGTAATGTCGTCACTCATCAACACTACCAAGTGTCCTATAAAACTCTATCCAAAAGATTGCAGAACTAGAAGCACCATTCGTAGTTCCTTTTGTCTTCAGACCACAATTCCGAAGGGATCTGGTTACTAAGGTGTTGCCCCACCCTGTCTTGGATGGATTTGTGAACAGCATCTCTAGAGGAGTCGTGTGGCACTATCATGGCAAGGTTTTTGTCGTTCAACCACCACCAGAAATCAGCTACCACTTCCGGTTGTACTGAAACCTGAAGGTGTGGAGGATCAGAGGCTGCTGACCAGTGTCACTTCAGACACTATTGAAGAAACGTCTGTGAAACACGAGTTTCTCCAATGACAAAAGATATCTCGGACGACGTTGCCACTGGTGTGCTGGGAGTTATTGAGCAGTCAGGAACAGTTGCTCTATCTATCTGAGTCTGTTGATGCGATCGTCCGAAAGGAAGACCCTTGCTGCTGTCGTATTTATCAACACTCCCAGATACTCCATTTATCTCCTGGGCATGAAACTTAATCACAGTCCCTAGATTGTAGTAATAGGAGAGAAGTTTGTTTAGATCCAGAAGCAAGTGTTACTTTGAGGAAGACAGTATCAACAAATCGTTGAGATATCACATTGGACAAATCCCGTTTGATTGGGCCCAAGCTACCACTGGAGTAAACACATTACTGAACACTGGGAGTTGTCAACAGTCTGAGGCACAATACTTTGAACTGATACTCGACTCCATCTAGGAGGAAGCTGAGATATGTTTTGTCGGATTGATGGATCAGTCTTTGAAAGTACGTGTCCTTGAAAGTGATGAAGTGCAGGAAGTCGTCCTTTCTGATGGCAGCATGAACTGTAATCGCCGTCTCCATCTTTAAATAAATTTGGGGAACAAACTTGTTCAGAAGAGAGATATTGATGACGGGTCTCCATCCTCCATGTGACTTCTCCACTATGAATAGTTAGCCGTAGAAGCCAGGAGACTCATTTTTGACAATTTCTAGCGCATTCTTTTCCACAATGTCCTTTACTTTGTTTGCGAGGAGGAGGGCATTCAGCATTTGAGAGGGTACATCAGGAATGTCATCAGAGAGCAAGTGAGGAGAGATCGAAAATCTGGAAAAACTTTATCATTTTACTAATTCACAAAAAGGAGGCACAAAAGACCTGGAAATGAGTTTACTCTCCGTAATATATAAAATATTTACAAAGATCCTATTAGGCCGAAGACAGCTCATCTTTAATTAACAAGAGCGCAGAAAGGTTTTAGAAGTAGGTATTCAACAACTAACCATATCCAAGTAAATAACCAGCTAATGTGCAAACTGTTATGTATGTTGTTTATACATTATGAGAAAGCTTTTGATTCTGTCAAAATTTCAGCAGCAATGAAAGCCCTTCAAGGACAGTGAATAGATGAGTCTTATGTTAGAACACTTGAAGATATCTATACAGAAAGTAGAGCAATCCTAAAATTCGCATTGAAAGGTGTTAGACAGGGACATCCCATCTTCTAAATTATTGACACGTGCCTAGAAGTTTTTTAGGAATTTAAACTGCGAAAATGTAGGAATTAACATTTATGGGAAATACCTTGACAGCTTAAGATTTTCAGATGACATAGTTCTATTTAGTAAATCATAGGAGGAATTGCTAAATATTATAGATTTGAATAGAGAAAGCAGGAATGTAAGACTGAAAATGAATATTAGTAAAACAAAAATAATGTTAAATAAATGTGCAGAGAGATAGCAAATAACAGTAATGGATGACACTCTAAAGAATGGTAATGAATATATGTACTTAAGACAGATAGGAAGTATTTCCCAAAGGCAAAAGACTGAAATTATGTAAAAGATAAGCATGGGATGAGAGCTTTTGGTAAGCAAAATGAGTTTATGAAAATTAAAATGTCACTTTCTCTAAAATGAAAAGTATTCAGTCAGATGGGCTTACCAGTACTGATTTATCCATCAGAAATTAGTTACAACTCAAAGAGCAATGGATAGAATAATGATGGGAATAACACTAAGAGAGAGAAAAAAAGCAACATGAATATGAGAGCAAACTAAAGTTGAGGCTATTCTAACAACATCTAAGAAAAAGAAATGGACGTGAACAGGACATGTAATGAGAATGACAGACAATAAATGGATATTAAGAATAGCAGAGATTGCTAACGAAGCATGGAAAGGAAGAGAGGATGATGGATTGATGAGCTAGGCAAATTTACTGTATTAGACACTAATAACAGATGTGAGCGGAAGGACATTTTTAAGGCTATGTTCTGCAGTGGACTAGCTATGGCTAATTATATATATATATATATATATATATATATATATATATATATATATATATATATACATATATATATATATATATATATATATATATATATATATATATATATATATATATATATATATATATATATGGGCTCAGGCCATGTCGTCCTGATGGAAGTTCCTTTAGGGGAGCTTCCTAGGGTATATTTGACTACGGTGATATTCCCAGAGAATTTTACGGTATCCAGAATTCTAACTCCTGGAGCGAATATCACTAAATAAACTTAACATGGGATATCGCGTAATATCAGAGGACGTATTCTTGACACGCCACATAGCTATCTTCACCCCGAATAGAATTAACACTTCGAGGGGTCAAAGTGGCAAGAAAACGAAAAACGAGAATGAAAGGAGAGCCGTTAATAAGGTACCTCTCCTATCCCGCTTCGAGTGTGTATACAATGCCGCCGACGGCGCCATCTTTATTCCTTATCTCGGAGCTCAACAACTCGGTGTTTTCCCTGTGTTTTCCTCATAATCTTGGATTATTTTCAACATTATGAGGCTTTCTCCAGCCTCTTCTGCCTCTGGAAAGTTGAGTATTATCTTTATTATGTATAAATGTAAGCTCTTGGTGTTTTTAAATAAATCAAAAGCGATATTAACGTAAACAAGAGCTGTTGCCTACCGGAGGCGTCCTGGACGCTGTCGCTCGCTATGCATGAGTCATTTAGTTAGCCAGAGCGACGTTCCCGGTCCTTATGCTTTAATAATTCTAGCTATTTAGCTTTACAAATAGGAATTCTTTATATGATGCCGTTAGTAATTCAGTTTCGGCGATTGAGGTAACCGATCTTAGCCTACGCTAGGCTTCATAGCCTAGGCGTCTGGCCCTAGTACTTTCATGCATGATATACAGATTTCTGAGTGTTTTTAATTTATTGAAGCTATAGGCTGTTTTATACATATAAGATATTGTTGAATATTTTCTTCCAAGATTGTATACGAGAGAGTTTCGTTGATTTAGGTAATCGATTCTCACCGCCCCTAGGCTAGTAGCCTATGGGGCTTTAGTATACTTTCGCACACTTCCCCGGTTGTTCTTTTCTCCTCTGGAGATTAAGTTCAATCCCTTTTCCCTCTGAGTTAAGCCTGAGGCTTAACCCTAGTGGTTTTATCTAAATAGTATTCAGGTATAACTATATTAGGGTGTTTCTGTTCTATTCCTGTAACCAGAGTATCTGGTTTCAAGTTTGGGCAGAACATCAGAGTAATTAGTCTGAGGTCTGTATCTTTCTAGCATAGAGAATGAAATTCCTTTGCTAGGTTAAGAGCAGACCTAGGAGGCTTAGCCTCCCTAGACCACATCCGAAAGTTTCTGTATGAGATGATTCCTTCTTCTAGTGATCTAGCAGACTAGTCCAGTGTTGTTGTTCTCGGATTGAAGGATAAGATTCTTCATTTCCTTGTGAATAACAACATCAAACTTTGTTTTGGTATTGAGGGAGGTGGCAAGTGTTGCTGACCTCCCTCCCCTAGATAATCCCTAGGCTAGGATGAGCTTTCTTGGCCGTTGGGATAATCTCATACTAGAGCAGAGTTTGCAGGACCCTCTTTTCCCTTTCCCCCTCCCCCCCTATCCTTAGTAATAGCCTAGCTATTACAACTCTTGGCCGTCATTCTACATTTGTACCTAGAGTAGGTTAGGATGTGGAACTGGCTCAGTCCTTTGCCGGCCGGCAAGATCGTGCCGGCCGGCAGAGACCTAATTTCTGTAGAGTGTTCCCCAGACCTCCCTTGGTCTTACATCCATGTCTGTCAGTAGAGCCCGGCAGGTGATGGATAGAAGGAAGCCTGAATTTTACATTCTCCCCTTCCTTATGTTCACTCTTTCTGGATGGAGGGCTGTAAGGCAGTGCCGCCTTATATTCTTACATCCATTCTGTTTTCTTTTTAGTGTATGTACCCCTAGCCCAGCTGCTGGCTTGAGTGGCCGGCAGCCGGGCGGGTGGAAGTTCTCTGGTTCTTTTTTTACTGCTGGCTGGCATAGGTAGCCTACCATTGCCGGCCGGCAACAGAAACACACCACAAGATCTGCCGGCTGCTACGATTAGCGGCCGGCAGCCGGGTGCTAGAGTTTATAGTTGCCGGCCGGCACACAAACTGAACCAGCGATCTGCTGCCCAGTAGTCTAAAGGTAGTATACCTTGGAACTATATTAAGGTATGTGCCGGCCGGCAGGTTATTATATTGTATACAATAGCCAGTATTTTTATAGTATAGTATATACTGCATGGAGAAAACTATAGTATGGAATATATTGTGACACTAAGTTCTTCCAACATGCTTGTACAGCCTTTTGTTGAGACCATACAGAATGAAGAAAGTGAGTTCTTTCTTTATTAATTGTCCATTATATTAAAATTCTTTATAATGGTGTGAGCTACACCTACATTTTCCTCTGGGAAATATGATGAAGGTTATTCTAGAATGAGATTTAACCTTAGTTTTATTATCTGGAAGGTTACAGCAATTGGTTGGGCTGGAAATACAAGTATGTGTCTTTCCTTCTTTCCTTTCTAGCTTAGTTATTCTAAGCTATATATATTAACATTAGTTATCCACTGATATGTCTTCACTTGATACTCATAGAATTTCTTCTCTTTACTGGAGGACCATCCGAAGTGCGGGAGCATGTTTTGCATCGTCCGCAGCAAGAACTTCTGTGGACATGAGTTGTGCAGGAGGCACGCAGCATGCGCAGTCTCCAAAGGTGATCTCCGGTATTGGGACCCACAGTTATGTACCATTTGCACTAACCTGATTACCGAGGCATTTGACACCCCTAAGTCGGCGGAGTCAAGGGACGCAGCTAGATAAAAGCTTCGAATCTGGGTGAGGGGCTTCCAGAAGAATACTTCAGTCCCCTATCTTCCAAGTGAGAAGATGAGGGCTTACCTTTTTCCTAAGGTATCGGCGGATGCAGTGATTCCTCAGCCTCATGCGGAGATCCCGTTAGTTCAGATTCTGGTTGATTCTGAAGTCTCGGACGCCCTACAAGACATCCAACTGGACGATAGGATGTCTGAGGTGTCTTGAGTACACCGAAAAGGACCTTCTAGCAGAAAGCCAAGACGAGGAGCTGACCCAGGCTCCTGATACTGAGGAAGAAGAAATCGACGAGGTGTTGGTTACATCAGTTCAGGCCCCTGAACCTGTTCCCTCAACATCGTCTGATATCCCAGATGATCTGGGAAGGACTCTCTCTTCCATCGTTGAAATGATTCAACAGATGCAGAAGAAGAATGATGAAAAGGAAGCTGCAATGAAGTTGGAGATGCGGAGACTTGCAGCGTCACGTGGGCCCCAGAAGCAGCTCAACGTGAAGGATCTTCCTTTGTGCTCGGATGCCAATCCTTGGAGGTATGCCGGGCACATGCCTATGACAACTGGGAAGATTGTCATATCGGAGAAGTTGGGTTCAGTTCCCTTTGAAGAAGTGGAATTCTGGCCCAACAAGGAGTCTTACCCGGACTACTATGTCCGTCTTAGGAAGGAGCCAGCCTCAAAGGAAGAGATGGAGCTGAAGGAGGTCATAGTTTTTTACCATAGTAAGGCACAGGCCTTACTGACGAGCCCGATGAAAGAGAGGGGCTTCACAAACTCAAAGGTACCAGCTTTGAGTAAGAAGCATCCTTCCTTTGTGGCCTCTCCTACCAGAGCCTTTCCCTTTATGGAGAAGGGATATAAGGCTGCCTTGAAGGCGGTTGAGGCAGTGAAACCATGTCCCTCCTTGGAGGAATGTAAGCCGTTGTCCCTGACTTTACCCATGGGCCAGAAAGACTGGAAGGACGTTCATCTTACCTTCCTAGTCGGGAAGTTGGAGGCCGATATTGCCGGACGTCAGTTCGGTGAAGACCTTCCAAAGCTGTCAGATTTTCTCTTGTGCAGGGAGCAAGAGATCAAAAGAGAGACTTGCTGCATCGATGTCCTTACAAACGACTCTGGAGACGATGGCAAGTGACTCCAAGATCCAAGATATGTTCATGGTAGTGGCCAAAACACATCTGGCCACAGTGACAAAGGATCTCTATAGTTTTATCAAAGCTAGGAGAGCTTGTAGAGAGTTCGTGTTCGTCTCGGCTGCAGTGGGGCACAAACCGAGGAAACTGATCTCCTCTTGTATATGGGGTAAGGACCTCTTTCCTAACGAAGTGGTCAAAGAGGTAGTGGATAAGGCCGCCACGGAGAATGGGAACCTTCTCCAGAAGTGGGGCCTAACTCTTAAAAGAAAGTCTTCCCCGGATGAGGGTCCCCAGCCTAAAAGGAAGACAAAGAAACCTAGGCTATCCTCTCGGCCAGCCAAGCCTTATAGACAGCAGCAGCAACAACTTCTGGCGACCGCAGTGCCTCAGATGGTGGCACAAACCCCAATCACGTACCAGTTGGTACCTCAAGCCGTGACAACTCAGTCACCGGCGTTCAACCCAGCATTTGAAAGGCAGACAACTACCTTCCGCCCAAGAGCTAAAGGAACAGCCAGAGGTTCATCTAGACACAATTCAAGAGGAAGGGGGTTCAGGGGAGGATGCGGTCAAGGAGGCAAGGCCTCAGGTCCACAACAGCAGAAGTGAGATGCTTCCGGTGGGAGGGAGACGTCATCTTTTTCGGGATCGTTGGACCTTCGATCCTTGGGCCCACAGCCTAATCAAGAATGGACTGGGTTGGAGCTGGTACAGCACTCCACCTCCGTTCCCACAATTCTTCCAACACTCTACCCCCGTTCTGGAAGAATATATTCGAGAACTCTTGGAGAAAAGAGTAATTCGAAGGGTAAAGTCCATCAAGTTCCAAGGAAGGCTGTTTTGTGTTCCAAAGAAGGACTCAGAAAAACTCAGAGTCATTCTGGACTCGTTGCCACTCAACAAGTTCATAGTAAACTAGAAGTTCAGGATGCTGACACTTCAACACATAAGGACCCTACTGCCCAAACGGGCATACACCGTCTCTATAGACTTGTCAGACACTTATTGGCACATTCCAATCAGTCGTCACCTCTCCTCCTACCTAGGGTTCGAGCTACAACTTTATGCCTTCAGAGCCATGCCATTCGGACTAAACATAGCCCCAAGGATTTTCACGAAGCTTGCGAACGCAGCTGTCCAGCAATTACGCCTAAAGGGAATCCAAGTAGTGGCCTACTTGGACGACTGGCTGGTGTTGGCAGCATCCAGGACAGAATGCATGCAAGCCTCCCAAAAGGTGATCCAGTTCCTGGAACATCTAGGATTCAAGATCAACATGAAAAAGTCTCGACTTTCTCCATCTCAAAAGTTTCAGTGGTTGGGAATCCACTGGAACTTACTGTCACACCAACTTTCCATTCCTGTGAAGAAGAGGAAAGAAATAGCAGGTTCTGTCAAGAGACTACTAGAATCCAAAAGGATATCAAGACGCGAACAGGAGAGAGTGCTGGGCTCTCTTCAGTTTGCCTCAGTAACAGACCCTGTGCTAAGAGCCCAACTAAAGGATGCAACCGGAGTTTGGAGATAATATGCATCAAACGCACAAAGAGATCTGATAAGACCAATACCGACTCGTCTGCGAACGCTTCTCAAGCCGTGGTCCAAAGACAAGCAACTGAAGAAATCGGTACTTCTTCAGCCACCTCCCCCCTCAATGACTATTCATACAGATGCTTCGAAGGAAGGATGGGGAGGTCATTCTCACCGGTAGAAAGTCCAAGGAACTTGGTCCAACCTATTCAAGAAGTTTCATATAAAATTTCTGGAAGCCATGGCAGTACTTCTTATATTGAAGAAAGTTTCTCGTCACCACTCGATCCACATAAGATTGGTACTAGACAGCGAGGTGATAGTGAGATGCCTGAATCGACAAGGGTCGAGGTCACCTCAAATCAACCAAGTGATGTTGGCCATCTTCCGGCTAGCGTAAAAGAAGAGATGGCACTTGTCAGCAGTTCACCTTCAAGGGGTCCGCAATGTGACGGCGGACGCTCTATCCAGGCTCACGCCGATAGAGTCAGAATGGTCCCTGGACGCAGGATCATTCTCTTTCATCTTGAGTCAAGTCCCGGAACTGCAGATAGACCTCTTTGCGACAAAGGACAACAAGATGTTACATCATTACGTGTCCCCGTACGAGGATCCTCTAGCGGAAGCAGTGGACGCTATGTCCCTCGACTGGAACAGATGGTCCAGGATTTACCTGTTCCCTCTGCACAACCTTCTATTGAGGGTCCTTGACAAACTGAGATCTTTCAAGGGGAAAGCGACAATAGTGGCTCACAAGTGGCCGAACAGCGTTTGGTTCCCTCTGGCATTAGAACTACAGCTGAAGTTTCTGCCGCTACCGGATCCAGTTTTGACTCAGCGAGTTCAGAAGTCGACTGTGTTCGCTTCATCACAGAAAACCCGGAACCTGCAGCTCATGATTTTCTCTCCCTAGCGGTGAGAAAAAGATACGGGATATCAAGAGAGAGTATAGACTTTTTAGAGGAATATAAGTCCAAATCTACCAGAAGACAATATAAGTCATCATGGAGGAAGTGGATGTCCTTTGTCAAGGCGAAGAATCTACAGAAGATCTCGACAGACTTCTGTTTATCATTCTTCATCCACCTTCATGGACAAGGTTTAGCAGCCAACACAATATCAACGTGTAAGTCCGCCTTGACAAGACCTATTCTATATGCCTTCCAGGTCGACCTCTCTAATGACATTTTTAACAAAGTTCCGAAGGCCTGTGCTAGGCTCAGACTATCAGCACCTCCGAAACCCATTTCATGGTCTCTGGATAAGGTTCTTCATTTTGCTTCAATGATGAACAATGAGGAGTGTGCTTTAAAGGATTTAACCCAAAAAGATATATTTCTGTTTGCACTCGCTTCGAGGGGCTAGAGTTAGTGAAATAGTAGCCCTCTCGAAAGAGGAAGGTCATGTTCAGTTCTTAGATGGGAGAGAATTGAACCTTTTTCCGGACCCAATGTTTCTTGCCAAGAACGAGCTACCCACCAATAGGTGGGGTCCCTGGAGAATCTGCCCTCTGAAGGAAGATGCATCTCTATGTCCAGTGGAGTGCCTAAAGGTCTATCTTCGTAGAACTTCAGGCTTTAGGGGAGGACAGCTGTTTAGGGGAGAAACCTCAGGCTCAAATTTATCTCTGAAACAACTAAGGGCGAAAATCACCTATTTTATTCGCAGAGCGGATCCAGATAGTACACCCGCAGGTCATGATCCGAGAAAAGTTGCCTCTTCCATATATTTCTTTAATGATATGGATTTTGAACACCTTCGCTCATACACTGGCTGGAAGTCATCCAGAGTGTTCTTTAAACACTATGCAAAGCAAGTGGAGCAACTGAAGAGGTCTGTGGTAGCAGTAGGTAGTGTTCTTAAACCTGCTGTTTAAATCTGCGAAGAACAGTGAAATTAATTGGGACGATTATATCAGGGGTGGGTGTGTAGTCACGGACTGTTTCTACAGACTAAGTGTTAGGCCACTAAGGTGTCCTTATCAACTGTTCCATAGACAAAGGAGAACCAAGCATAAATGCAGACACGTGTGCCAAGCGTTTCTGACGCTAGTGTGATTGAGTAGTAAGACAGACTGTAATGACAGTATTAATATTTTGATATTAAAAGTGGCGCATATATGTTTCCTTTTCAGATGAAACAATACTTTCTGTTTTACTGTGATCTTTATGCTTATTTATTTGTTCATCCACATCTTATAATTTTTGTAATTGTCGATTGAATTACATATTTTTATTGATTTTCAATAAACTAGTTCTTTGTGAACCTTGCGTCTTATTTGCCTATGTCATTTTACTAGAAAATGTATTAGCATTACACTTAAAACTATGGATAATTTTAACATGAATAGTCCTAAAGATTGTTCCTTGCTACAAGCAAACATTCATTGGTTTATTCTTTCCCCAAGAAGGAAAGACTTCATACCCTATAGGGATGGTGGGGGATATGCAAAATTTATTCCTACACGGATATAAACCTTTGTCCAATCCAGTGATAAGAATAGGCACACCGGGGGACTTGTCGGTATTTCATACTGACATTGGTGGTTCTTATACAAACTTTGCTTTATAACGTATAGGGTGAGACCACTATACTGGCTTGTCTGTTAGTTATCCATAGGTATATGTACTCCCTGAGACTTTTCCAGAGTCTAGTATGACTATTCCCTGTACGGGGCAGGAAGCACCAACCTGGTTCATGCTTAGATGAAATGATGTATGACGGTAACATCATAGGTCTCTAGGTCTATGCTGACCAGGAAATACTTTCTTGAGGGTATGGCACGATTTGAGAATCCACAGATACAGTAATGGTCTGGTATACTTCCATCTGGACGACATGGCCTGAGCCCAAAAAACGGATTTTGAGCGAAGCGAAAAATCTATTTTTGAGTGAGATAGCCTTGTCGTCCTGATGGACCCATCCTTCCTTTTTATAAAAGGGCTATAGGACCCCTCCCTATAAATGCAGTATCTGTAGCACCTCATGTATCGCTACAAGGAATAAAGATGGCGCCGTCAGCGGCATTGTATACACAATTGAAGCGGGATAGGAGAGGTACCTTATTAACGGCTTTCCTTTCATTCTCGTTTTTCGTTTTCTTGCCACTTTGACCCCTCGAAGTGTTAATTCTATTCGGGGTGAAGATAGCTATGTGGGGTGTCAAGAATACGTCCTCTGATATTACGCGATATCCCATGTTAAGTTTATTTAGGGATATTCGCTCCAAGAGTTAGAATTCTGGATACCTTAAGGTAAAATTCTCTGGGAATATCACCGTAGTCAAATATACCCTAGGAAGCTACCCTAAAGGAACTTCCATTAGGACGACATGCCTATCTCACCCAAAAATAGATTTTTCGCTTCGCTCAAAATCCGTTATATATAACGGATTTTGAGCAAAGTGAAAAATTTATTATTGGGTGAGAGTGCCATGTCGTCCCTGATGGAAGGGTTCCTTTAGGTAGCCTTCTAAGGGATATTTGCTACAGTGATACTCCCAGAGAAATAAACCGAAGGTCTCCAGGATTCTAACTCCTGGCACGAGTATCCAATTAAGGATATCGAATAATATCAGGGGACGTATTTTTTAGATACGACACATACCAATCTTCACCCCGAATAGATTTAACTCTTTGATGTAAGGGGGAAGAATGGCAAAAGAAGGGGGCGCCATCCTAGGTACCCGGTGGACCTCCTATCTGTACTACTACCGGCCGCCATTCCTTTACTTGTCGTTAAGCAGAAATAGCTGCAGATAGAGTAATTTCAGGTGGGGTCAGCAAAAGGGTGGGTCCATCAGGACAACATGGCACTCTCACCCAAAAATAGATTTTTCACTTTGCTCAAAATCTGCTTTTTGGGCTCGGACCATGTCGTCCTGATGGAAGCATACCAGAGAATTAACTTGAAAGTACTATATCTGTGGGTTTGTGTATGTGCCTTCCACCTTGAATGGATTTCCTTATCTGGTCTCCCAGACCTGTATATGAAATTCCAGTTAACTGCCATTTCCACTAAGCCTGGATCTGGCTTAGTGCTTCCTGCCCCCTGCAGGGAAAGTGTCAACTTCGACAATAAGGATTCAAGGTTTGTATTTCCGGAGGAATGAAAAGGAAAACTTTAGAGCTTACCTTCAATTACCATGGAAATCTGTACTGATTTCAAGTTCTCTATATTTATAGGGATTAAATAAAACTCTGGCATGTGTTATTTGTATGTAATTGAGGTAGCAGTAATAAGACGCAGATACGTTTTTGTATCTTTATTTTGCAACTAAATTATCAAATGTAGTTACAATAAAGCATGAACCAGATCCAACATTAATACACATCAGGGTTCATATTTTCACCTGTAAGGGAAAAATATATATAATTTCATTATCGGAATAGTGCCACTCAATGGAGATGCGAAACCAAATCTGTCTGACTTGCTCAGATTTTGGACATGCATAAACACTGTGATGCAAACGTTCACTAGGCACTGGTGTTATTGGTCAGATATGCACCTATATGGAACAGTCTGTTAATCATCGTTATGATTTGCACTAGAAGGTACATATACCCATGCACCCGATACACTGTTAAGTCTCAAAACAGTCCACTGTTCATCGCAGCCCTAGACGACGGGTTTTATGACACTACCTGCCGCCACCACAATATGTTTTATTTCATGTACTTGCTTCGCAGTATTTGTAGAAGACCCTGGATGATCTCCACCCAGTGTATGAGCGGAGTCTTTCAAAGTCCATATGTTGAAAGAAGTTCAACAAAAAAGCAACTTTCCTCGGATCATAACCTGCGGGTGTAGTGTCAGGATCCGCTCTGCGAATAAAGTAGGTGAGTTTCGCTCTCAGTTGTCTTAGGGATAGGATTGATCCTGAGGTTTCGCCTCTGAATAGCTGTCCTCCCTTGAAGTCTGAAGTTCTTCGAAGATAGACCTTAAGACACTCTACTGGGCATAGAGAGACATCTTCCTTCAGTGGGCAGATTCTCCAAGGACCCCATCTCTTAGTGGGTAGCTCATTCTTGGCAAGAAAGACAGGATCAGGGAAGAGGTTCAGTTCTCCTGTGTCTAGGAACTGAATATGGCCTTCGTTTCTGGATAAGGCCACTATTTCACCAACTCTAGCCCCTGAGGCTATTGCAAACAGAAAGAGGACTTTGTGTGTTAGATCCTTTAGAGTACAATCCTCATTGTTTAGGTTCAAAGCATAGTGCAAGACTTTGTTTAAAGACCACGTGATGGGCTTTGGTGGGGTTGCTGGTTTGAGTCTAGCGCATGCTTTTGGGATCTTATTGAAGATTTCACTAGAGAGGTCACCTCAAAAGCGTACAGAATTGGTCTAGTCAGGGCCAACTTACACGAGGTAATCGTGGTAGAAGCCAGGCCTTTTTCGTGTAGGTATATGAAGAATGCAAGACAGAAATCTGTCGATATTTCTGTCGGTTTCCTTGTTTTCACAAAGGACACCCATTTCTTCCATGACGATTCATATTGTCTCCTAGTCGAACTTGTTCGCCTTTAGGGCGAGAAAATCATGAGATGTAGGTTGTTGGTTCTCGAGGATGAAGCGTAGACAGTCGACTTCTGGACCAGTTGTGATAAAACTGGGTCCGGCAGAGGAAACAGCTTCAGTTTCAATTCTAGAACTAGAGGGAACCAATTGCTTTTGGGCCACTTGGGGGTCACCACTGCTGGTGTCCCCCTGAAGGATCTTAGCTTGTCAAGGACTCTTAGCATTAGCAGGAGATTGGTTGGTGGAAACAGGTAAATGCGATTCCAGCTCTTCCAGTCGAGGGACATGGCGTCCATTTCTTCTGCTTGAGGGTCCATATAAGGGGCTACGTAACGAGGTAGTTTCTTGTTGTCGCTCATTGCGAAGAGGTCGATCTGCAGTTCCAGGACTTTTTCCGAGATGAAGGAGAATGAGTCTGCATCTGGGGACCATTCTGTCTATCGGCTTTTGCCTGGATAGAGAGTCTGCCGTCACATTGCGGAACCCTTGTAGGTGAACTGATGATAGGTGCCATCCCCTCTCCCTTGACAGGTACAAGATGGCTAGTATCACGTGGTTGATGTGAGTTGATCTCGAGCCTTGTCGATTTAGACATTTTGCTATCACTTCGTTGTCCAGAACCAATCTGATGTGGATTGCTCTGCGAGGGGATAGTTTCTTCAACGTCAGGAAAACTGCCATAGCTTCCAAGATGTTAATGTGAAAGGTTTTGAGCTGATGCGACCAATTCCCTTGCACTTTTTTCTCGTGAGATTGGCCTCCCCATCCTTCCAGGGAGGCGTCCGTGTGTATCATCACTGATGGTTGTGGTGGTTGCAGGGGAATTGTCCGTGCTAGGCTCTTGGCTGTTGACCACTGCCTTAACTGCGTGCGCAATAGGGTCGGGGTCAACCTTAGTTGATCTCTTCGAGCGTTTGATGCGTATTTTCTCCAGACTCCTGACGCATCTTTCAGACATGCTTTTAGCACCGGGTCTGTCACTGCTGCGAACTGGAGAGAGCCCAATACTCTTTCCTGTTGGCGTCTTCAAGTCCTCTTGTGATGGATTAGTCTCTTGACAGATCCCGCTATCTCTCTCCTCTTCTTGGATGGTATGGAGAGGTGGTGTGACTTTAAGTCCCATTGGATTCCTAACCATTGGAACTTCTGAGCTGGAGAAAGGCGATACTTCTTGCAGTTGATCTTGAAGCCCAGGTGTTCCAGGAACTGGATCAACATTTTGGCTGCTTGCAGACAAGTAGTCTTGGATGCTGCCCACACCAGCCAATCGTCTAGATATGCTACCACTTGAACTCCTTTGGAGCGTAGCTGCTGGACGATTGTGTCTGCTAGCTTAGTGAATATCCTTGGGGCTGTGTTCAGTCCGAAGGGCTTTGCTCTGAAGACAAACTTCTTCTTCCAAAGCTTGAATCCTAGGTAGGAGGAGAAAGGGCGGCTGACTGGCAGATGCCAGTAAGCATCTAGGTCTATTGAGACTGTGTACGCCCCTTTTGGTAGAAGGGTCCTTATGTGTTGCAAAGTAAGCATCCGGAACTTGTTGTTCTCGATGAACTTGTTGAGTGGAGACAAGTCTAGAATGACTCTGAGTTTGTCTGAATCTTTCTTGGGAACACAAAACAGCCTTCCCTGGAATTTGATGGAATTCGCTTTCCTTATTACCTTCTTGTTCAAGAGTTCTGAGGTGTATTCTTCTAACAAGGGGGTGGAGTGTTGGAAGAATTCTGGAAAACGGGGTGGAGTTCTCAGGTGAAGTTCTGTTCCATTTCCACCCGAGTCCATTCGTGATTAGGCTGTGGGCCCAGGGATCAAAGGTCCAACAATCCCGAAAGTAATACAGTCTGCCCCCTACCTGGAGCTCCTCATTGCTTGGGGGGTCCTGAGGACTTGTTTCCGTGACCACGTCCTCCTCGGCCCCAAGAGGGGTTTCTGGAGGAACTTCTCCTTGGGCCTTTTCCTTTCTGACTGGAGCAAAAGGAGGTCGGCTGCCGCTCAAAGCCAGGGTTAAATGCTGGCGACTGGGCTACCAGTTGCAGAGGGACCATCTAGAAGGTGGTCTGAGGTATCGTGGTCATAGTTTGAGGCATCGTGGCCATGGTCACGGCAGGAAGTTGCACTGGTCTGCGTGGTCTCCTTGCCTTTTTGTTCTTAGGCTGGGGACCTCCTTCTGAGGAAGATTTCCTCTTTGAGGTCATGCCCCACTTTTGGAGAAGGTTCTTATTCTCCGTGGCTGCTCTGGCTATGATCTCTCAGACCAGTTCCTGTGGGAAAAGGTCCTTACCTCGGATTCATGAGGAAATCAGATTCCTGGGTTTGTGTTTTACCATTGCTTAGGCAAAAACGAACTCTCTGCAGGCTCTCCTTGCTCCGAGGAAAGCATATAAGTTTCACAAGGGTTCCCATCAGAGACTTAGCCAGGAGTATGTACATTTCTGGGGCGTCATGTAGAACTGCGCTCATTTCCAGGCAGTTCTGATGAGAAAGGGAGGCCGCAAGTCTCTCCTTCGTCTCGTGTTCCACCTCGGAAGGTTCTCATTAAACTGCTGGCCTGCTATCTCTGGATCCAACTTCGAGACGGAGAAGGTTAGGTGGACATCCTTCCACTTCTCCTCGCAGCAAGGCATTGCTAGAGAGAATGGTTTGCATTCCTCTAGGGTTGGGCAGGGTTTGCCCTCTTCGACTGCCTTGATGGCAAAGTCTAGTGCTTTCTCTGAAAAAGGGAAAGAGATGGAGGAAGGAGCAAGTGCTGAGACCTTGGAGTTAGTGTACCCGGCTCCTTTTAAGGCTTTCAGGAGGATGGCTTGCGCCTTGTCATGTTTGAAGACAATGACATTTTTGTGTACCGTTTCCTCACGGGCTGCATGTTCATCCCGCAGTCTCATGTAGCAGTCTGGGTAAGTTGTAAAGCTAGGCCAGAACTCGAGATCTTCAATTAGTTTGGCTCCCAACTTCTCTGAGATGAATAATCTCCCATTCATCATGGGCATATGCTCCACGTACCTCCAGGGGTTGGTTTCGGAGCTGTGGGGAAGATCCACCACTCTAAGGGGTGATCTTCCCTTTCCTGTAGCAGTATCTGCTGCTGCTTGATTAACTGCTTCATAGTCTCTTGTTCCTTCTGGAACGATTCCAACATTCGTTGGATTGACGTGAGGATCGCTTCACTCTTGTCGACCTGGGCAACTGGTTGAGGAGTTGGGGCTGAAGAGGTTGGCGGCATAGGTTGGTATGCCGTCCTGGCGAACTGAGAGTCTTCGGTTGCTGTTGAAACTGATCCTTCTTCCTCCGCTTGTGGATGTTCCATGTCTTCTTCAGGGCCTCCTTGTAGAAGGTCCTGCTCCGTGTCAGTGGACACTTCCGACATCCTTTCTTGGTGGATGTCCATGCCTTCCAGTGCCTTATTAATGCCCGCGTCGATCTTCAGTTGTATGAGAGGAGGCTGGACCAGTTCCTGGGGCACTACCACGTTTGGTAGAGACTTGGAGCTTGGAGAACAGAAGGCACCTTAGGGAGTCGTTGGGGAAATATGGTCCCGGAGAGTTCTTTAGGAACCCTCTTACCCATATGCAAAAGGTCTCCCTCGCTGTGTCCCTAGTCTCTATGTTGACTGGGAGTGCTTCTCCGAATCCGTTGGCCAGCAGGGTTGAGCAGGTGGGGCAACCCTTCGGGGTCCCAATACTTCAGGACTCCCAACACGATACAGCAGGGGGCATGAGTCCTGCACACTGTGTCCACAAAAGTCTTTGCCCTTGTGGTTGCAGAACAAGGCTGCACACTTATCCATTGGCTCCTTCTGTAAAGGAAAAGGGCCCAATGAGTATCGTGGTTTTTATATCATTGATATAAAAGCATACATTTTTATTAGCAATAGTAATCAATATTGTTTATAATAGCTTAGGATAGCAAGCTTGAAAGGAAGTAGAAAAGACACATATCTGTGTTTTCTCTCCAAGGGCATTGCTGAGAGCTCCGTCAGTAATAATATTTGGTTTCCCTGGTAGGGAGAATACAAGGTAGAAGAAACTCCAGGAACTAGAGTTAGAGTTAGTAAGTGTCTATACATACATTATCCACCTGTAGTATATATCAATACTGATCGGTGATTTTTAGGGTCCTGATGATCGAGAAAAACCATCTGAGTGTTGAGGGAGTACTCAAACCTCAACATAATATCGTGGTCCCAACAATAGACTGCGATAGGAAACACAGAATATGTTAGAAAACATGTGTACTACTGTATAGTTGTATACTGTAATTCAGCAGGCGACACTGGCGGGGTGAGGTTAGTACCTGGCGGCACTAACTGATAGAGAGAGAGAATGCATTAAGGAAGGAGAGTTTCCCATTATTATGGTTTAGCACAATAATTGGAAATGTAGGAGGACTATCAGGCCACCTACTGTCTCCTTGCCAGAATGAGAGTTCCAATGGAAGGGATAAGAATCTATCTGATTCTGGCTTCCACCCATCCACAAAAGCCCTGCCACCGGCTATACCGCCGGCGGCAATAATTGCGGATGGTAGTCCAAGAGAGGGCTGAGGACTTCTCAAAGTATGTTAGGTTTCCCACTGGCAGCCGTCAGGGCCGGCTCAATCTTCCCCCCAATAATATTCACTTCCAGTGAAGGAAGGAAGTAAGGGGGAAGGTGGCTGAGGCGGCTGAACTAACTGCCACCAGTAGGGCACCAGCCGCTAACGCAGTCAACCCAGCAAGCCGGGATGACTGTCAGAATACAGGTGAAAGAGTGTTGTGACGGCTATGGCGTCACTAAAGGATAGAAGGGGGAAGGGTAAGGGTCTTATAGTTCATTGAAATGAAAGGTGGCGGCAGGTGTGCCGCCTACCTTCAACAGTGAACTGAGGAAGAATGGCTTCCTGTGCTGACGACATCGTTGGCGGCAGAGGAAACATGGTTCCTTTGCTGGCGACATCGTCGGCTACAAGACAAGGGCACCTTGAGTTATTTACTATGTAACTTAAAGCCTGAGGTGGCAAGAACTCTGCTGTACTCGACGGCAAGGAAGAAAGCCAGTGGTTGCCGCCTGTAGTGGTGGTGGCACTCAGGGAGGGAGGAAGGGTTTAGCCTCTTTTCTCTGAGAGAGAATGTATATCGACCTTATCCGTAGATTCTAGAGAATGTAAGTTCTCATCCAAATCAATAAGGAATGATAGGGTGAGGTTAAACATGGGGAATTACTTTACACACATATATATGAGCGAGGCTAGCCTAGCTCTGGTAGGATCCCCGGCCAAGGATGGTACCGGCGGGGTTCCCGTCAAATACGAAAAGTAAAGTTACATAATAGGAAGATGAATAATATATATGTATGCAAAATCTTCGCTTGTACAATTTGCCTAACTAGCTAATATTATAGCTTAATACCGGGAAATGTTGCCCTACTGATTAAATAAAATGCAATAGTAACGCGGGACTGCAGTCGTAAAATGGCTGCCTCCGTTTCTTGGCAATGCTCAACCAAATACATTTAGATTATTGAAATTTAACTGTGAGAAAGGAGCCTAAAATATAAACAGGAAAGAATTAATACTCAAGTTTCCAGATAATGAAGATGCTGAAGATTGCATGATGATTATTCCGAAAACTTGCAACAAAACACCGGGATAACGTGGGAGAACACCTAGCTTATAGCGCTACAAGTAAAGGAATGGCGGCCGGTAGTAGTACGAATAGGAGGTCCACCGTGTACCTAGAATGGCACCCCCTTCTTTCGCCACTCTTCCGCCTTACATCAAAGAGTTAAATCTATTCGGGGTGAAGATTGGTATGTGTCATATCTAAAAAATACGTCCCCCGATATTATGCGATATCCTTAATTGGATACTCACGCCAGGAGTTAGAATCCTGGAGACCTTCGGTTTATTTCTCTGGGAGTATCACTGTAGCAAATATCCCTTAGAAGGCTACCTAAAGGAACTCTTCCATCGGGACGACATGGCCCGAGCCCAAAAATATAGATATATAAATATATATATATATATATATATATATATATATATATATATATATATATTTATATATATATATATATATATATATATATATATATATATATATATATATATATATATATATATATATACACACACACGAGCATAAGTTAGAAAGTTGTAGGAAAAGTGTTGAAGTTGGTATTCATAAGGGAATAAACAGCCCAAATACTATTCAAATAAATCTCTGATGTGTAAGCTACTGATTCATATAGAAATTATAGACTGTTACCTCATTCGTCCTCTTGTCACTGCGGTGTTGACAGTTTCTTAAATAAAGTAACTTCTTGACTCCATGGAAAATAACAATTGTGAGATTATTATTATTATTATTATTATTATTGTTATTATTATTATTATTATTGTTATTATTACTACACGCTAAGCTACAACCCTAGTTGGAAAAGCTGGATTCTATAAGGCCAAGGGTTCCAACAGGGAAAAATAGCTCAGTGAGGAAAGGAAAAAAAGGAAATAAGCAAACTACAAGAGAAGTAATGAATAATCAACATAAGATATTTTAAGAACAGTATCGACCTCAAATTAGATATTTCATATATAAACTATAAAAACTTAAAAACAAAAAGAAAAAAAAACAAGAAGAGAAACAAGATCGGATAGAGTGTCCGAGAGTACCCTCATGCAAGAGAACTTTAACCCAAGACTGTAGAAGACCATGGTAAAGAGGCTATGGCACTACCCAAGACTAGAAAACAATGATTTGATTCTTGTGTGTCCTCCTCCTAGAAGAGCTGCTTACCATAGCTAAAAAGTCTCATCTACCCTTACTAAAAGGAGAGAAGAAAGGACTTCAAGAACAGGCATCCATAGTGTTGTGGGACGTGGTGAGGCTGCAAGCTCTGATGTTGCATTAGGTAACCCCTGAGCAAAGAAAATCTTTTTGGTAATCTTAGTGTTGTCAGGTGTATGAGGAAAAAGCATAATGTGTAAAGAATATGCCAGACTATTCAGTGTATGAGTAGGCAAAGGAAAAATGAGCCGTGACCAGAGAAAATAATCCATTGTACTACTGTTTGGCCAATTAAATAATCCACTAGCTCTCTAGTCTAGCGGTAGTATCTCAATGGGTGGGTGGTGGCCTAGTCAACCTACTACCTACTAAAATCAAGTTTCTGATCAAGCTTGAATGGAAACCAAGTAAAATCATTGAAGCTTTGCTATAAGTTATTGGAGATTCTTCTTCATCTAAATCAATTGTTTATGACTGGATAAACCATTTTAAAACTGGTTAGGAAGACGACTTTAGAGACCACACAAGAGAGGGAGACCATCCACTGCAAAAATGAAAGAACTTTGACATCCGTGCAGAATCTGGTGGATGAGCAGAAGAAACCAGGAAATAAATAAACTACAAGAGAAAAAATTAACAATTAAAGTAACGTATTTTAAGAACAATAACATTAAATTAGATCTTTCAGATATAAACTATAAAACTTTAAAAAAACCAAAAGGAAGAGAAACAAGATAGAATAGCGCACTCGAGTGTACACTCAAGCAAGTGAACTTTAACCCAAGACAGTGCAAGACCATTTACAGAGGCTATGGCACTACCCAAGACTAGAAAATAATATTTTAATTTTGGAGTGTCCTGCTAGAAGAGCTGCTTATTATCATAGCTGAAGAGTTTCTTCTACCTTTAAAAAGAGGAATGTAGCCACTGAACAATTACATTGCAATAGTTAATCCCTTGAACGAAGAAGAATTGTTTAGTAACCACGGTGTTGTCATGTGTAGGAGGACAGAAGAGGATGTGTAAAGAATATGCAGGAGATACGATAACTGAGATCATAATTTGTGTTAAGCAAAGATTTTGTATGCTTGCCTTGTTAAAAAGGAGTCAGGTATGTCAGCAGACCAAGAAAAGGGAATAAAATAAGTCGTGGCTGGTTTGAAGGCTTCAAAAGAAGAACAGGCATCCATAGTGTTGCGTGACGTAGTAAGGCTGCAAGCTCTGATGTTAAAGCACCAGAGGCATTCGTTGTAGAATTTAAATGGTTCATGGATTCTTGGTCTTAAATTCTGGTGCAAGTGTTCAACTGTGACGAGACCAGTCTGTTATGGAATAAGATGCCCAGGACCTTCATTATGGCAGAGTAGAGGAAAATTTCCATTCACAAGCCCATAAAAGACATTTTAGCACTGCTGTTCTATACTAATTCCAGTAGGGATGATAAAAACAAACTCCTTCTGGTGTATTACTCAGATAATCTGGTAGCCTTTAAGAAGTGCATTACTTGCTGTAATGTCATGTAGAGGTCAAACAACAATGCTTGGATGACACATTTTGTTTATCGCATGGGTCAATGAGGAGCTTTGATGACTTAATGGAGTACTTCAAGTTTATCAAGATCAAGTTCCTGCCACCCATCACTACTTCATTTCTTCATTCCATGGAGATCTCTAATTTAAAAAATCTGTACTCTGGCAATATTTCAGCAATGTTTCGAGGTCACTGACGGACCAAGCTCACCCTTAAAAATCATTGATAAAACCTGGGAAGGGATCACCAAGAGAACCCTCAATTCTGCATGGAGGAAACTCTGGCCTAAATGCATGGCAAAACATGATATTGAAGGGTTCGAATTCATGCAGGATGCGGCAGTTGACGATGAAATTGTTACCTTAGGTAAGACAATGGGTTTTGATATGGACAAGGACAATCAATGATCAATGCTCTTCCTGAGGAACATAGCGAGCAGCTGACGACTAAGGAGCTGTTGCAGTTGCTTAAGTCGGGGATATTTCATTTGAGGAGGATAGGGAGGGGGGGGGGGGGGCGGCAGAGCGAGAAACCTCTCACTTCAAAAAAATTGAGGAAGGTGTTAAAAATGTGGGAAACCCTGTAAAATTTTGTTGAAACAGATAAGGCGAGGGCGAGCAGCGAATCTATTTCCGGCCAATGCTATGTTCCATATTCATACCATGTTAAATGAAAGGAAAAAAACAGGTTTCTCTAGGGAGATTCGTATACGTAGGAATATAAAAGTAGACAAAAAATGTCCGCAAAGTGTAAATCATAGGATTCAGTTAGAGATAGTGAACGCCGATCAAGAGAAAAAACTTCGGCAATTTTAGCCGTTCTTAAAGAAGATTCTCCCTCCTACTCCTCCTCCTCCTCTTGTACGCCAGCCATGTCCCGCCTCAAAGGTAATGTAAGAGTTAGATTGTTAATATTTTTTATTTTTTCGTATATCTAATAATTTAAGTTGAACACAAGCTGGGACTTTTCAATAAAACAATAAACCGCGGATTTCTATCAATAAAGATCATAAACTTTTAAAAGGAATCGAGCGACCCTACTGTAAGGCTTATGCTCGTATCACACATTCACGTATCTTGCTCCCCTAAACCGAAATCCCCCTCCCCCCCCCCCCCTTTTTTTTTTTTTTTCTTTTTTTTTTTTTTTTTTTTTTTTTTTTGTCGGAGAGAGCATAGGCCGTATCCGCATGCATTTGAAACTTGTACTTCCTGGTCTGACGGGGACCATTGCAACGCCAGTCTTTAGTACGTACGTTTGTGTTTACGTTTAACGTACGCATGTTCCCATTAACGGCTGGTTTGGCGTCTGAATAGGTACGTCAATGTGCAATCGAACGTTGTGGCCAACCCGTCATACTCAACACAGTTTAACTGATCTAAATTTGTTAGTGGCATATCAATAATCTTTTAATATATATTCTATTGATTTGTACTAGGAATTTTTAAACAAGATGTAAATATTTAGGTGTGGTCACTGACTGGGATCTAATTGTTTTAGCTTTTGGGTTGAGGAAACCTGACGGCTTTGGTTGCCATTCACGTGGGTGAATAGGGGTCAATTCATTCCTATCATTCATTGAGAGCATTTAACTTCTTGTCTTATGTCCACGAGAAAGGATTTAAAAATACATAATTTGTGTGTTGGTTTTAATTGTAGAGGAAAAATATTTTTTTTATTTCCTTTTTCAAAAAATTTCTGGTCTCATCGATCCACAAGCTATAATGATTATTGTAAATTTTGCTGGACATTTCTTTATTGCTTGAATATAACTAAAAACACAATCTTCTAACCCTTCATGGTAAACGACAGAGTAAGGAATGAAATTTCTCTCTCTCTCTCTCTCTCTCTCTCTCTCTCTCTCTCTCTCTCTCTCTCTCTCTCTCTCTCTCACACACACACAAGTAAAATGAACCTGAGGTAGCGAAAAAGGACTTAATCTCTTCTCAACTACGCATGAAGTCGTCAAACGCCGATACAGATCAAGGAAAAATTTCCCAGAGAGATTTGCAAAAACAATTTGGGGCCATGGATTTCTTAGTACCACTGTCCGAAATAAAAACTGCCCAGTCTACGGAAGAATGGAAATGGGCTGGGTGTATAGAATTAAAGAATTTCTTAGGGTATTTTGATGACCTCTCCCTCATTTAGGATCATGCCAATCCGTTCATCATTAGCCAAGGTAAAAGAAATATCACCCATTTAATTTCACAGGAGACATCGACCCTTGACCAAAGACCAGTGTTTGGCCCAACCTTGGTTTTCATTTGAACGAACTCCTGTGTATTGAGTATTTCCAGAAATATACTTGAAAGATTATTTCATAAGATTTTATCATCAATTCCATTATGTATTTACTTCTTTTGTTTATTTGTATGTTATTTTATTATGGTATTTTGAATATCATTACCTCTAATATGATATTGACCAGTTATTGTGATATATTTGAAATGTTATTACTTTCATTATGTAGCCTATTTACTTTAATTCCTTAATATGATAATTCACACAGTAGCACAGACAACGGAGACAGAAACCAAGTCGTTATGGGAAAATACATTTATTTCGCGATATTGTGACAAAAGTATACAACATAGTGAACTGAATAATCTTTCGGCCCTTTAAATACCACCTGGTCCGAAGTTTCTACTTTTTCCGCTAGGATGTCGATCGAAAAGCAAGATGTATTCATCCGGTCGAACTGACCAATTAAAATTATACCTACCATAAACGTATCGTCTTCATGTCTGACCGACAAACTATATAAGTCTGTCCTACTCGCTACCGTCAGCAGGGTGTCAAACCCACCAAATCTGTACACTCGCTCATGTACGGGCTTGAGCCCCGACCGTGATTGGCATCCAATTGGATACCGAACGGTACGTGCATGGGCCATCCAAAGAAACGAGGCGCCACATGTACCAACCAGCAACCACCCCTCCGGTTTTACTTCGCATGCCTTAAAGTTTTTGTTTTCATATATTCCTCTTACCGGAGAAAACGGGAACAAGATACGTGAATATGTGATCCAGCATTAAACATAGAAATTATATTATTATTATTATTATTATTATTATTATTATTATTATTATTATTATTATTATTATTATTATTATTATTAGAAGCTAAGCTACAACCCGCCTTTACAACTTTAGCAACGCTTTCTGAAAGCTAAAATTAATGAGTACAACACCATTTGCACTCACTGCCCGGCCTCTCCAACGTTTACAATGCACCAAAAAGGATAAAATTACTGGCAGTTTTTCCCCCAGACTGCCTCTACAATGTTTATAACGATTCCACTGGTTGGAAAAGCAAGATGCTATGAGCTCAAGGTCTCCAACCGAGAAAAATGGCCCAGTGCGGAAAGGAAACAAGGAAATGAATGCACTACAAGAGAAGTGACACAATCAAAATAAAATATTTCAAGAACAGTAACAACATTAAATTAGATCTTTCATATATATATATATATATATATATATATATATATATATATATATATATATATATATATATATATATATATATATATATATAAACACGAGGAAGATAAATGAGTAGGACAGCATGCCCGAGTGTACCCTCAAGCACGAGCACTCTAATCCAAGATGGTGGAAGACAATGGTACAGAGGCTACGGCACTACCCAAGACTAGAGATCAATAGTTTGATTTTGGAATATCCTTCTCTTACAAGAGCTGCTTACCATCTAAAGAGTCTCTACCCTCACCAAGGAGGAAAGTGGCCACTGAACAATTACAGTGCAGTATTTAACCCATTGAGCGAAGAATAATTGTTTGGTAATTTCAGTGTTGTCAGGTTTATGAAAACAGAAGAGAATGTGGAAAGAATATACCAGACTATTCTGTGCATTTCTAGGCAAAGGCAGAATGAGAATAACTAGAGAGAGGGATCTTATGTAGTACTGTCTGGCCAGTCAAAGGACCCAATAACTCTCTAGTGCAGTGGTTCTTAACCTTTTTCAGTGTTCGCACCCTTTTCAAATCAGCAGTCAGTTCTGAATACATGAAAAAGCCAAAAATACAAATTTGATGTAATTATGAAATCTTTTTTATTCAATATTCATTCATACAGCTCAAAGTTTTTTTCAAGAGAAAAAATTATGAGTATGTGTCAACAAGAATATTTTTTTTTATTTGGTTCAAAATTAAATTATATTTTGCCTCTACTACACTGTAAACCTAGTGACTTCGTTGTTGCTGTTTTTTTTTTCTCCATAATTGCATCAATCTTAGTGTCTTAGTACTGAGTGCTACTCGCATGTCATGTTCAGAATTCAACCGGTTTTTGCTTTTCGTTTTGATGTGAAGTAGACAAGAAAATCCTTGCTCACACAAGTAAGTACTTGCAAAAGTTACCAGCACTTCGAGTGCTTTCGTTGCTAGTGCAGGGTATGCTTCCAGCTGAGAAGCCCAGAAATGGTCCAGCTGACTATTGGTGAACTCCATTTGGATTCCACGATTGTGTCTTTTATGTTGATGAGATCTTCCTTGATGCTGCCATCATCATCAACATCTTCCAAATTTTGCATGAAAGAGTTCAAGATCCAGTTATTACAGGATTGTAACTCTCCACATGAGAAGTAACCATCAAAGGAAGTACACAGCATCTGCATATGTTCAACAATTTTTGCAATAAAGTTTGGAGGCAGGATAGAATTTTCTGTGACTGTCTCTTCCAGGCAGGGGAAATTTACCAAACTCCTCATCTTCACACGCTTTATCCACAAGACTAGTTTTTCTCTCTTGCAGTCACAATGTTAAGTCCCCTTCCCTGCAGAGAGAGATTGAATCCATTGAGTGCTGAAAACACATCAACCAAGTAGGCAAGCATCTGAACAAAACTAGGGTCATTGAAATGTATGGCCAGTTCTTGTACCCATTCATGGAAAAAATGGTGAAGTTCACCTCTCAGTTCAAACACACGAGATAGAACAAGACCACGTGACAGCCACCTCACTTCAGTATGATACAAAAGCACAGTGTGTTCCTGGCCGACTTCCTCACAAAGTGACGGAAACAATCGATGATTCAAAGCCCGGCTGCGAATCAAGTTCACAGCCTTAACACAAACATCCAGAGTTTTCTTCAGATCTGGAGACAATGTCTTTGCTGCAAGATAGTGACGATGAAAAAAGCAGTGAGTGACTTTCAGATTAGGAATTTCTTTCCTCATCAGTGCAGCAAACCCAGAACGATAGCCCAGCATGGCTGGTGCACCATCAGTACATATTGAACCAATTCTGTCAAGGTGAAGTTCGTTTCTTGAGAAGGATTCTTGTATATTATTAAACACATCTTTAGATTGTGCAGTTGTCTTCAGGGACTGACAGAAGAGAAAACTTTCTTCCACCTTTTTTCGTTCACATAGCGAACTACCGCCAACAGCTGACAACAGTTGAATACATCTGTTGATTCATCAACTTGTATTCTAATCTTGACTGGACTAGCCTTGATGTCAGCTACATCTTGTTCCAGGATGTCACCACTCATGTCGATGATTCAGTTATGGATCACATCATTCGACAATGACACTTGTTGGAGTTTTTTCTCAGCTTGCTTTCCTTGCACCAATAAAAATGTAGGCATCACAATACATTCTATGAAAATACTGCAGTGACTACACTGCTGTAGTGATGATCAACGTTGCGTACAACCCATCGCCCGTTGAAGTATGTATTGTAAAGAAAGCAAAAGAAATATAGAAATACAACAGAATGAAACCAATCTTCCAGTAGTACTTTTTATATATCGATAAAAAAAAATTAAAACAGGGAGACCATAACTCACTTAAGCAGAAGAATATACGTGTTCCTTGCGCAGGTGGGAAGGTGGTTTGGTGTGAGCACTTGGGTGCGAGACATGAGAAAAACCTCTCTCTCTCTCTCTCTCTCTCTCTCTCTCTCTCTCTCTCTCTCTCTCTCTGTTGCCTACGTGTCCTATACTCGTCCTTTCCTCGTTCATCCAAATCACATACGTGTACCCTGAACTCGAGTTTGTTGCAACTGTATCCCTTTATTAGAAAAATAGATTTAGGTTTGTCTCTTCGAACGCTGTTTAAGACTAAGCAACAAGTTTTTTTTTTTTTTCAGGAAAAAATATAAAGCGTAGGTAAAAACATATATTTTCTTCAATATTTCACAGGTACCCTTGCACCCCTTAGGAACTAGGTTCGCACCCCTTAGGGGTGCGAGCACCCCCGGTTAAGTCTGCTCTAGTGGCAGTATCTCAATGGGTGGCTGGTGCCCTAGCCAACCTGCTAGCTACTGTATATCATTATTAAAGGGGGGAGGGATTACTCAACGAGTCGAACTTGACTTTTACAGATCTGGACCAAATACATTATGGAAGGAATTATTGAATCTAAGTGGCAATAAAAATAATAAAAGATAAAAAGTTATAAATAAAAATTTGAACTAATCAAACCTGTGCTTCCTAAAAACGTTAGAATATTAAAGTCAGAATACTTTCAGAATACGATGTCAGACATGGTTTTCCGAGGAGAACATAAATTTCCTTATTTCTAAAAAGACTGCATTTGCATAGAAAACATTTCATGGTTAAAATCGTGTCACACTTACTTATTTTCACCTAGTTACAAAGGCGGAATCTTTGTAAAAAATCGTTAGATCCAAGTCTTCACTATGCATTTATTTATTTGTAGATACAAAATGTATTTTGTTTGATTTACAAGCTGGAAGGTGATAGTGATCACAATTTCATTTTATTTTTATAACAATGTTGGCAACAAAAATATAACATCATTAAAGTACAGGTTGACAAAAATGAAACAAATATAATTTATTATGCTTTAATAAATATAGCAATGAAAATTAAATACATGGATGATAATGATGGGCAAAGCCACATTAAAATAGTAAATTATACAGGAGATAAAAAAAAAAAAACGAAGTTTGAAACTGCAAATGGGGGAAAATAAGTATGATTGTGGTAAGGAAGACAGTAAATCAGATTATAAAATATAATATGAAAGCTTGTAATATAGGCAAATGATAAAAAGATAAAGGAAACATCACATAATGTAATTCTTTAGTGCACCATTTAAAAGAGTGATGCATTTATTAAATACTAAAATCTACAACCTTAAGCACAGTTTTACAGCAAACTAACCTATGACCTTTGAATGACCTAGATAAAGACCTAATTATACAGCACTGTAAAGATATAGACCCGTAGAGAATAAGTTGTAATATTTCCTAATCTACAAAATCCTTTTAGACATCTAGACTAAACATTAAGTCAGCTTAATAATATTATGCCCTTTTTGTTGGAAGTAACAGTTTCATGAGCCATTTTTGTTCAATAAACATCATTGACAACCAAAATGAAATGGAAGCAAATTTTAGTTGACAAATATTGCCTTTTATTAAAGCTGTCCATTCACTAGGATTGATGGCTTGTACAGTATAAAAATGGCTGCATGTTGAACTTAAACATTTTGAATTGTAACTAGATTTAAAGATCAGAATACAACCAAAAACACAAAAGTAAGAACCAGTCTTGCTTTTTCTGTTGTGTTTAGTTAACTTGATGTTAATCGATACTGCGTAACTTTCTAAATCACTTGCTTCCACTACAAAACCCATTGGATATTAGAAGTCAGGGCCATTTCACGTACAGAAATGGCTTGACTGAAGCTTTGCGATATAGGCTAGATCTCAGGAAGTGTGATAACTTAGTGAAACAAAATTGTTGATTGATACTCCGTGCATACACCATTGTGGTGCGAGATATTCTTATTTTTGATAGGTACCACAAATTATTAATGATTGCCTTGGGATTGTCTAAACTCGTTACATGCATTATTGTGCAGTATTAATCCGAGCGTTTGGGTGTAATTGACATTAATTAGAGTCATAAAAACTAATATATCTAATATATCACAACTGTTACAGATACTACGCTATGACTTCATAGAATGATGCCATGTGGAATAATATATAGTCTGGGAAATTTTAATCTTTGGATTCATCATTAAAGTATATTCTTATCTGAGGAAACGGCTCCATACCTGTATCAAACTAAAGACAAAATAATAATAACATATTCACACTTCTAATGTTCATTGAGACAAAGTTTTTAGGCTAGTATTTATCTATGAACTAGTGTCTTTGGAAAGTTGACCTAAAAACACCAAAGAGTGCGCTGAAGTATCTTTATAAAGTTCCACTTAAAGTATGTCAAATAAACAGACAAAGACTTGGTCCCTTATTCATGCTGTGTTTAACACATCTTGAGAACCATTACAATAGCTTGACAATGACGATGTTGTAACAGTGTATTTAACTCCATTTTCTTTATAAAGTTTTTGTGGTGCATTGTACTCTTGTTTGATGTTTACTTCCTATCCCCAGTCTTATTGATTGAGGATTCCGAAGTTGTAACTACAGATATGCAGTCTGGGAATTCAGTCTCACAGTTCAGGCCTTCTCTTCCGGCTGCCATGGCACGCTGGTTGGCCTTTGCCAGTCCTTCAGTAGCTGGTTCTCCGAGAAGTTGATTGCTGTAGACATCAGTAATAAAAATTAAACTTAGTTTTTAGACGTTAGGTTGGTGAGTTGAGCAATTTCATAACATTTATATTATCTTTACAAAATTCCTGTATTGATGCAAATATTTGCTTACAATTAGACATTTTTTTTACACAATTGACTTATTTATTGTAATCATTGTATTACTGATGACTTGTGAGAGATGCGTGAAAGATATATCGTTAGTATTTGTAAAAAAAAAAAAAAAAAAAAAAAAAAAAATCTTTGGTGGTAAGCATACTGTAGAAAAAAATAGAAATCCAACCTTAAAAACTGAATTGCAAGTTTCGACATAAAAGAAGCTCCATGAGTGTGAGAATTGATGCGACAAAGAGCTCTCTGCATACAGTGTGGGTGTCTTCCATCAAGGCCTCTTGTAATCTCTAGGAAGGTGGGCACAGCATCCTTCTTCATTGCATCCTGTAGATGTCTTCCTCCACCCAGGAATGAGGCCATCTGTTTTCCAATTAATCAAATGTCCGACGTCAGAAAGTAAAAATAAATGAAAAATATTGCAGTTTATTTTATGAAAAGAGCACAACATTAGACATTTATTTACAAAATACTCATTGATTTTAACTAGGGTGATGTATATGATGCTTATAAGACTAAGTTGTTTCTCATTTAAGCTAAAATATAGGTCCTTTATTGGGGACTTATAATGGTAGCTGTTAAATTTAAATGCCTATCTAAAGGTCTTTTAGTGACAGACAGGGTTAAATAGAAAGCGCTGATGTTCCGTTTGTGAGACATCATGATAAATAAAATAGCTTTCCTATACTCTCAACTTAATTTGTTGCACAACAAAGCTAATAAAGGGAGGACAGGAATATTGTTGAAATTCCAGTGAGTTTTCCCATGCTTTAGTTTTTCCCGGTCAATAGATATTACTTATCAATCATGTATTTGAAGTTGACAGCATGATTACATCAGCAATGTTGTCGCTTTAGGCTAAGTGGAAAGAGTAGTCGACATTGTGCTTTACAAAACTTGGTGCATTTTTTTTTTTACTTGGTTACCAATAAAAAAGAAACGCATACATAAATATGTAACTTGCAGAACATGTTTACTTTACTATAATTTAGTCCATAACAAGAGCATCTTATTTGAATAGTATGGGTCTGGTCTATGCAAACATGCACCTCGAAAAACAAAAATCCTACTAAAGAAAGTTATGAACGTTGTAGGGGTTTTGCAATAAGTGTAATTGGTGGAGTATCCTGTGATTTTAGCCTTCTGGAAGCATTTTAAACGCTGCAGAGGCTATGCAGTAGAAACTTTTCTGAACGTATGCCTACATTAGTAAAATAAGATCCCCAACAAACCTTAGGCAATACTAGAGCCCCACCACGTAATTTAGTCATGAACCCAGGTATCATTTCAGATAGTTCCATAGCCTCTGCACCATGGTTTTCCACTGTCTTGGGTTAGAGTTCTCTTGCTTGAGGATACATTCAGGTACACTATTCTACGTTTCGTTTCTATACTGGACTATTTTGCCTGTTGGAGCCTTTATAAGGCTTATAGTATCATGCTTTTCCAACTAGGGTTATAGATTAGCTAATAATAATAATAATAATAATAATAATAATAATAATAATAATAATAATAATAATAATAATAATAATAATAATTGTTGTAGTTTCATCCAAGGGAAGTGGATACACAAAGTTTCACAAAGGAAGGGTGACCCCTCCACTGTACAGGACCAATGCCTAATCAAGAGTTAAGGTATGTCTGCTCTAGCTGTATGATATATCTCAAACATAACTTTTTGAATATATATATATATATATATATATATATATATATATATATATATATATATATATATATATACACATATAAATACATTATAATGATTATAAGCTTCTTGAATTTGTTCGGAACACTCACTGTTTTCCAGTAAGTTCCATAGTAAAACATAAACGGTGGAGTAGATTATACATATGCATATAAAAATAAAATTCATAAAAGTGTATATTTCTTTAATATTTCATATATGATAAGACGCATTAATAGATGCAATATTCACTAGTTTACACCACAATACTCATATAGAAAAATTACAAGTATATGAGATTATACTGTAATACATGAATATGTATATATATATATATATATATATATATATATATATATATACATATATATATATATATATATATATATATATATATATATATATATATATATATATATATATATATATATATATATATATATATATATAATGTTTAATACACGCCTATGAAACTCATAATATGTAATGTTTCTATTTACACCAGCATAAGCCACACATAAAATTATGAAAATTACCATAGGTTTCAGGATTTTATGGTATATTCAACTTGCCAAGGACAAAAAAATAAAGGATACATGGTTCTATGTAACCTATTATAGCAATAATAACGCAGCACAAAAATACTAAGCATAGATTACCATCGAGGGAGGAATGCAAAAAAGAGAAAGATTGTGAAAAAATAATGAAACTATCACCCACACTTCTCATAAATATTCAAGAAATGAACTACGTATTCTTGTGCATGACCATTCCGGGCAGTAACTAAAAGTAAATGGAAATGTTTGAATAATGTAGGCTAAATAGTTGAAGACATATCATTTTTATGTTCAATCTTTCCATCTATCCCTCAGCATTTATGGAAAAAGGGGAACCTGAAGTATTGCTTCAATCGTCGTAAATCAAGATACTGAGAGTTACTCGTTTAAAAGAAAGTGCGTAGGCAATAGATAAAAGAATAATTGCGTTTCATCTTATGAAAATTTAGGTATAACACCGTGTTTCTTCATAATGTACCAGTTCCAAAACAGGGAAATAGGCATAAATCAGCAAAAAGGTTATTCTATGTATCTGTCACATAATCTAAGTAGGCCTACTTTTATGACTTCTGGTGAGGTTAAAATAATCTTACCGGAACAAACTCTCGGCATTCCTTCGACTGATATGAAATTCCAGTCATTTTAAAAATACTAAGACCAAATTAGGTACATTACACGTAACTTTAAACTAGCCCCAAAAGTTGCTCAATAAATCATAAGAGGCTAATTTAGCGATATCACTACATTCCTTGATGCTGTAGTTGGATCATATCAAGGTATCGTTTTAAAGACGACTCTACAAATGATAGAAACATAAAAGGTTTGAAAAGCTTACTTTAGCAGCCATGTGAGAAGAGGCTTCTGATGGTTCGTAGTTTTGTCCTCCAAGCTCATCATACCAAGCATTCATCGAGTGGGTAAACCTTCGGATCCTGTCAATGACTTTAGAAAAACTGCTGCTCTCATCTGTATCTTTGTATTTCAGCGATTCTTCACTCAGCTGAAACAGTGGAAACGTAAATAGATTTTTATTCTTTTATTCAAGATTTTAGTGAAACTAAGGTACAATAGTTCTTTGAAGGAATTACAGAGTTGTTTTGAGGGTTAACATTCATTAAGTTATTAGATTACAGTACAATATATATTCTACTTTTATGTTCTAAAACTGAAAATGTTTCATAAGCAAATTTTTAATGTAGATTATGCATAAGAAAAATACTAAAACCAAGACAAATCATAATTAAATTATGGTACTTAGGTACACTAAACTCTATTATCTGGATAACCGAAACAATGGAAAGTTGCAAATGCAAACCCCGAACCTTAAGAAATACAACTATATAATGTCGTCCCTTTATTTAAAGTGAAGTACACAAACACACAGTATATATATCAGTGCTTGTCCATAAGCATGTATAAGTTTGTAAAATGACGCACAACAAGGAGAAAGAAAGTAAATTAATTTTTACTCTTTCATTTAAATTTTTCCCATATAAAATAATTTGAAAAAATAATCAGTTCCCACCTTAAAACACCCAAATGAATGATATAACAATGTAAAAACATATTTTTAATTGTTCAAATTCACAACATACACTCGAAAAATGAGTGTTGGACTGTGATCTGCAATAAAATGTTGCTTTATTATGGAGTTCTTACAGACGGTAGCAGCTAATGGCGGAGTGTGCGGAGGAGGGGGGAGGGAAGAAGTGAAGGAAAGACTTGGACGGCACATGTTTGTTACACTATTTCTACACTGTTGCTCACACTATGTATCTTAACAATTAAACATCGAATTTACTTAAATGAAATTAGCTTAGACCTACACTTAATTTTGAAATGAATTTTAATCTTATGTATCTTATTTTTTTTTTTTCACTGTTCATCACTTGTCTATAGCTCCTTTTGCCTCTCTTTCACCTTCACTTGTTGTCGGCATATTAAAAAAATCCTATCCAAGGAGGTTTGTTTCTATCTCCCTTTCAAGATGTTATGGAAACGACTTGAGCAAGTGTGGTCGTATTAAGCTGAAGCACGACCACAAGACAATTTGTCCGGGTGTCTCTTTTCTACAAATTCAACACATCCTGCCACTTAGCCAACACTTTTTTAATCTCCTTCGAAGAAAGGAGTTCCTTCCGTTCTGCCTCCTCCTCATTACTGAGCTCTTGCAACACCTCCGTTACTCCATATGTTACATCTTCTGGAGCTTGATCAATTCGTCTGTTGTAAGCTCTTCTTGATGCTTCTCGACAAGGTTATTCATATCTGCCTCATCTACCTCCAGCCTTATGACCTTTCCAAGAGACACAATCTCTTCCATCGCAATGGGTTCAGGGTCAGGCGGCGTATTGAACCCTTCGAAGTCCCTTTCAGTTATGGAATCTGGCCACAATTTTTTTCCAGGCAGAATTTAAGGTTCTTCGCGTTACACCCTGCCATGCTTCATCAATAATTTTCAAGCAATGAACAATATTGAAGTGGTCCTTTCAAAATTCATGAAGGGTGAGATTGGTGTTGTCTGTGACATCGAAGCATTTCTTAAACAAATGCTTCTTGTATAGTTTCTTGAAATTGGAAATGACCTGTTGGTCCATGGGCTGGAGGAGTTGTGTGGTGTAGGGCAGGTGATAGGGGACCCTGACGAACTTGAATTTACCAAGAATGTGCTCTTCAAGACCAGGAAGGTGACCAGGGTCATTGTCTAGGTAAGAAGATATTTTAACGGCAGGTTTTTCTCCAACAAATACTTTTTGACTGCCGGACCAAAGCACAGATTAACCCATTCTGTGAAGATATTTCGTAACCCAAGCTTTAGGATTTGCGCCACATGACTTGAAGTTTTTCTTTCATGGTCCTTTAGCTCTTGAAAGCATGTGGGTTCTCTGAGTGGTACACCAGCAGTGGCTGGATCTTACAGTCACCGCTGGCATTGGCACACAAGGCTAGAGTCAGTCGAATCTTCATGGGTTTATGGCCCGGCAGTTTTTTCTCCTCTGTCATGATGAATGTCTTCCTGGGCATCTTCTTCCAAAACAGGCCAGTTTCATCACAGTTGAGGACTTGTTGGGGGATGTAGCCTTCTTCAGCAACAGGTGAGGCAAAACGTTCAACGTACTCCTCTGCGGCTTTCAAGTTGGAACTTGCAGCTTCCCCATGCCTCACAACCGAGTGGATCCCAGTTTGCTTTTAGAAGTTATCAAACCAGCCAAGTCTAGCTTTGAAGGTGTCCACTGGTGTCGATGTCTCCCCACTCTCAGCTGCTTCCCTCTGTTTCAAGTCTTCGTAGATTGCGCTAACCTTTTCACAGATGATTACCTCAGTCACTCTATCTCCCGTCAACTACTTCTCCTTAACCCAAAACGTGCTGTGCATTGATTTTATCAACGCATTATGAGCTGTCAAAAGACGACGTCGATATTAGCGATGCTTCATTTTTCAAATTACACAGGATTCAGTCTCCGACCTCCTGAGACTAGCTCAGTGACGTAGATATATTCTTTAACCAATCAGCCTGCAGCTGGAGGAAAGAGTTGTCAGATATTACATGGTTTTACATACAATAAAATGGAAAAGGTAACATCAACTTCATGGGTTGGGCGGAGCTATCAACGTATGTTTGTGTTAGCAGTAAGAATGTTTTTCATTTCCGACACTTTTTATCATTATTTTCTGTTTTTATACATCAGAATTGCCTTTCCTGATGATAATAATGATTCTTTATCATATACTAGTGACTTTGAGATTGACAATGATTGTGACATATCAAATAATGAAAGTGGCGATCGTCCAAACGCAATCAGTAAAATTTATGGGTACGAACGAATCTGCCTGAAAAGGGATCTGAAAGGGATGTATAACACAAAATTGAAGTTTTTAAATATGTAGTATACAATATGAATAGGTATATATATATATATATATATATATATATATATATATATATATATATATATATATATATATATATATATATATATATATATATATATATATATATATATATATATATATATATATATATATATATATATACATACATATTTTGTTTTGTTTTGTTTCATAAGGTAGGTAATAATAATGTTGGCTGGAGTCTGCGTATGCAAATGCTCACTTACAAATACACATATAAACACATCCATTCAACAAACAATTATTTCTTAAATATCTATAATAAATTTTCTTATGATCGTTCACTAAATTTGCTAACATTCTGACATGAAAAAAAATAAAATACATCAAAAACTATTTCATCAGGCCATCAATAACGAAAAAGTTCTTTACATGAGTTTATCATTTTTAATTTATAACTTTTTTTTTAAATATATTCTTTACAGTTCTGTGAGATTTAATCATTAGTTATTAATCTCCATTTCAAGGACATTCCTTTGATATATAAATATTGGATAATTTAATTTGTGATAAATGAGAAAATATTAGTTTTATGATAAAATCGTGAAACTCATGATGCGGCTGTCGTCCTTAGGCAGCATTATCCTAGCACTTCGTGGGCTAATCCACAACAACAGAAACCTCTCCATCTCGTCATTTACATCACTTCATAGCTTCGACAGGATGGTTAGGCCTTTCGAAGGCTTTGTACTCTTGATAGTATCCTTCTGTTAGAGGATGGTGCATATTATCGCTGTACTCCCCTGGTGATGGTGAGCCAGCTCAGACACTCGTAGACCACTCTCATGCTTCTCAATAATTTCACATTTCAACTCAATCGTCATCATGCGCTTTTTCTTATCACTGCCCTGGTTTCCATTTGCTTGCTTTGGACCCATGACTATTGAATTAATTTACCACAAATTAATGTTAAAAACTTGCAAATAATGCAAAGTGTACGGGAGATGCTTGGAGACGTGTTCAGACATCGGAGATCACGCGAAATGAAAGAGTTGCGGGCCTCGAGAGCAGCCCCTACGCATTTGGTCATGTAGCGTTAGCATCTGTAAGCATGCTCGTATCTCAAGTTTTTGCTCATATCTCAATGCAAAAATTTACTCTGGGCCTTATTCGTATCTCAAATTCTCGTATGTGTGTGTGTATATGCTATATATATATATATATATACATACATATATATATATATATATATATGTATATATATATATATATATATATATATATATATACATACATATACATATATATATATATATATATATATATATATATATATACGTATATACAGTATATATATATATATATATATATATATATATATATATATATATATATATATATATATATATATATATATATATATATATATATAAGCACTGCACATCATAAGGAACTGGTTATCCTTTGATGTGTCTAGCCAATGAATCCTCTATGGATTTAGTCAGTTATGGATAGAGAATATGAAAGAATGGCCCCCAGTCCCGGGCATAGCAGGGTGCTAAGAATCTCCCGGTTTATAAATACTAAAGAAAAATTGAAAATAGGTAATTGGAATGTTAGAACCATGAATCAGATTGGGAAGTTACAGCAAGCGGAGAATGAATTTATGAAATATAGTTTGGATATCTTGGCCCTAAGTGAAACACGTTGTAAGGGGATTGGTAAGGAAACTTTAAACCAAGGGAATATATATGTATATATATATATATATATATATATATATATGTATTTATATATATATATATATACAGTATATATATATATATATATATATATATATATATATATATATATATATTTACTCAGGAAGATCATATGGAGTTGGAAGAGAAGGGGTAGGGATGACGATGACACCAAGAGCAGAAAAGGCATTAACTGAGTGGAGAGCTATAAATAGTAGATTGTTACCAGCAAAGTTCAAATCAAAGCAGGGCAATATAAATATTATAGTTTGCTATGCCCCAACAAATGATTCCCCTGACGAAAGGAAAGATGAATACTGTGAAGAACTGCAGAGGATAATTGATGAGATCCCTGAGAGAGATATGAAAATTGTGATTGGCGACTTCAACGCTAAAGCTGGAAGAAATAATAAAGGGATAGAGAATGTGATGGGTGTCGAGGGTCTTGGTGAAGTGGCAAATGAAATTGGAGCACATTTCATAAGTTTCTGTTCAGCAAACAATCTTGTCATTGGAGGTACTCTGTTCCAACATAAGAATATCCACAAGTATACATGGAATTCACCATGTGGCAATTACAAAAATCAGATAGACCACATTGCCATCAATAAAGAGAGAAAGAGAACTCTGAGAAATGTAAGAAGCTATAGAGGTGCATATATTGGTAGTGATCACCAGCTCCTCATTGCCACACTGAAATGAAAACTGAAAGCATCCAACAGAAATATAGATAGAATACCTAGGGTTGATACAATTAAGCTTTTAGAGGAAGAGCACATAGAAACATTTACAATTGAATGTAGGAATCGATTTGCAGTCTTAGAGACTTTAAGAGACGAAAAACAGACAATTAATAAAGAATGGTGTGATATTGAGAACATATATCCGTCAGTTGGTAGTGAAGTCTTAGGACACACATCTACAAGGAGAAAGCCATGGATATCGAATGATACTTGGGATGCTATAAAAAGGAGACAAAGACAAAAATTGATTGTAGGAAGTTTTCGAGGAAGTAATGAGAATTACAAGGTAGATTGATTGATTGATTGATTTAAGGTTTTCAGGCATCCTGACATCTAGGGTCATTGACGCCGTTACAAGGTAGAGCATGCTAAGTATTTCAGTATTGACAGCGAGTTCAAAAGAAAAGCCAGGAATGACTGGAGAAAGTATTTAGACAGTAAAGCAGATGAGGCCGACACAGTTATGAATTCAGGAAGTGACTATGGTGTAAGAATTGCTGATAGAATTATTAATGGAATCTCGACTGGGTCAAAAAAGAAGACGTATATACCCATCAAAAAGAGAGATGGCTTTGTTATAGCAACATAAGGTGAAGAAAGACTACCTTGGATGGAACACTTTAGTGAGGTTATGAATCGGACATTTGAAGGGAATAATTTGATTGATATACCTGAAGCTGATGAAGACCTTGATGTGGCCATGAATGAATTCAGTGTGTTTGAAGTTGAAGCTATTCTTCAAAAACTAAAGAGATGGAAAGCCCTGGCATACGATGGAATAACTGCCGAGATCATACTGGCCGAAAATGAAGTGACTCCCAGACTACATACAAGATTATTTTGTAGAATGTGGAATGAAGAGGCAAACCTTATGAATGGGAGTTAGGAGTGTTGGTGAAAATGGCTAAAAAAGGAGACCTGATTGATTGCAATAATTACAGAGGCATATCACTTACGCCAGTTGTTATGAAAATATATCGTATGCTTATTCTTGAGACTGGAGAGAAAGATTGAGGAAAAGCTTAGAGATGAACAAGCAGGATTTAGAAAAGGTAAAAGTTGCACTGACCAAATTTTTATTTTGAGACATGCTGTACAGCAATGCGTAGGATATAGAAATCCCCTTTTGATGGTACTTGTGGACTATGAAAAAGCCTTTCATAGTGTGCACTTGCCAATTTTGTGGAGAGACTTGTGTTATCATGGAATTCCTCTTAAATATGTAAATTTCATGAGCATAGCAAGTACAAAGTTAATGTTAATGGAATCTTATCAAGTGAGTTTCCAGTGAACAGCGGAGTACTGTACTCCAAGGGAATGTGTTGTCACCTATGTTGTTTATCCTCCTCATGGACTTTGTAATGTGTAGAACAGTCACAAATGGTAGAGAAGGATTGGACTGGATTGGTGATAGGAATTTATCAGACCTAGAGTATGCTGATGATGCTGTCCTTGTTAGCAGAACACTAAAGAATTTGCAATGCTTGCTTACCACAATGCATGAAATATCACACAAGGTTGGGCTGAAGATAAATAGAAGAAAGACAGAGATGATGAGAAGGGAGTATGCAATGGAAGATGAAATGTCATTGGAAGGAGAAATGATTAATGAAGTAGAATCATTTAAGGATTTAGGAACTATGATCTCCAAAACAGGGTCTTTAGAATTAGAGTTTAGTGAAAGATTGGAAAAAGGAAATCAGACAATGGCTAGGTTAAGTAAAATTTGGATATCAAATCGCCTAAAATTGCATATAAAAATCAGACTATATATCAGTTTATTGAGATCGGTATTACTCTATGGACATGAGTCATGGTATGACAATGAAATAATCTCCAATAGATTTAGTAGATTTGAGAATAAAGCCCACAGAAAGATATTGGGAGTTAAATGGCAGGACAGGATTAGAAATAAAACTATAAGAGAGATTGCTCGAGTGCCATATGTGGATGAGATCATGATGATGGGTAGATGGAGATGGTTTGGGAACGCTCTTCGCACTTCCCAAGAGAGATTAGTTCACCTAACGTTCAGCTGTTCTCCACAAGGCACTAGAAGAATTGGAAGACCCAGGCTTACATGGCTAAGGACTATAAAGTGCGAAGTAGGAGATGATGAAAGGAGAAGTATTGAATTAAAAGCTCAAGACTCTAACCAAGGCCCTTTGTGTCATTAGGCGTAGGAGGAGATGATGATGATGATGATGATATATATATATATATATATATATATATATATATATATATATATATACATATATATATGTATATATATATACATACATACATATATATATATATATATATATATATATATATATAAATATCACACATAGTTACCTTAACACAGTTGAATGCGAAATAAGTTATAAAATGAATAACAGAAAAGGACAACAGAAATAACTGACATGAGAGAGGGAAAAATATTCTTACGCTTATCAAAAGCTTTCCCCTTATAAGATATTTGAAAAGTAATTTGTATTTTTCTTAGGTATACATACCCGAGTCCTTTAAGCTAGGACATAAATTCAACAGGCGGTAGAAAGGCCACTGAATAGTTAACAAGGTAGTAAGCCAGCGACTGTGTGCGGGGGGTTGGGGGTCGGGGTTGAAAACCCCCTCCCAAAGGATCGTCACACTGCTATGTTTGACTTAAGGCCCAGGACTAAGAGGGCTGATTGGGGTTGAATATATAATTCAAAGTTATATTGCAAATTACCTTTAAAATTAGTTATTTGTTCCTACGCATATAAAAACCAAACTGGAAGGACATTTTTCTCTCCTGGATATGTCATCTTTCCTGGTACTGTACAGGAGCGAGGAAGACTATTCCAACAACCTCCTATTACTTTATATATCCCTGTGTGCAGTTTAGAGAGAGAGAGAGAGAGAGAGAGAGAGAGAGAGAGAGAGAGAGAGAGAGAGAATTGGATGGGTCAGCGAAGGGGATATGGGAGAGCTTATTGGTGGGGGAATGATGGACCTGGTGAAGGTAGTATTGGATCTCACTGACTACAACACAAAATCATAAAAGTATACTGTACTCCTAAATTATATGAGTTTGAGTAAGTCCTAAAACACTATAAATTACGGAGGGGTGTTGTAACCTTTTTGTAAGACTGTCAATACTTTCCAACTAATAGCCAAAGATATTCCTGATAAGCAATGGGTCTGAAATAGATAGTAAATTACAATAAGCATACACGTACAGAAAGAAGTAGACGCATTTACAAATGCTAAAATAAAAATAGCAGATGGGACGCTAGTGTCCCAGAAAATACTATTGGTTATCAACACATCAGGAAATCAGAGCTCAATTTATGTCACTCTTGAGATAAAATGGAATTATGAATAACTCAATCTTGGATAATAGACCACTTATTGTAATTCCCGAAGAATAAGCATGGACTTACCGGAATTCCTCTGCGGATCCTTGAAGGTCTAGGATCCTGCAGGAAGCTCATGATTGAAGATATCATTTGTATTCTTGATGAAATGAAGTTTCCTATGTCCCATGAATTCTCCTCTCGACCATCTCTTTCAATCTGCTGATGCTAAAATAGAAGGTAACATAAATCATGGTTTGAAGTTTAGACAAGCTATGACTGAAATAGAGTGCTGTATTGTGCACAACTCCATAGGAAGCATGGTTAATCTATGGAAGTGAGTTTTAAAGTAACAAAAATTTCATAATAGATCTAATTCTTTAAATATCCAAAATTTATTACCTATTCCATCAAGAAGAAAGATATATGATAATAACTTGAATATGCTGTACAAGAATTTTCTCCAATGTGGTGCGACACTCATGTCCCCAATTGAAGCTAAGGCTGGGTATGGAGCTGGCTGAACCTATCTTGTCATACCATGTAAGGGAAAATTCTTGTAAATTTAAGTTATTTTCAAACCGCTTCCTTCTTTGAAGAAATAAAAAAATTGATTTCGGGTAGATTAAATAAAATAATTGTATTGAATAAAACTATCATATTTAGAGTAACAGGAATAAGTAAATATGATTGGTGATATTCAAATGATCTTTTATGTATCCAGTATATCGGCTTCACTTTAAGCATATCAGTATCAATCGTGTATCTTTTTTCTCATCATTCTCTCAACCTTAATTAATTACTCTAAATCTTATAATTAAAAAAAGAAGAAAAAAAAAAAAACTCTTCTCTGAGTATTTCATTATGCGAGGAACATGAATATTTTAATAGAGATAAAACTAAAATGCAATGTATATCACACACATTTAATTTTCAAAACTCATTTGTGAGACAAATATTTTCAGACAATAATCAAAACAATGTTATTGTAGCAAGCGTTTCCACAACTCCGGGCCTTTCTACTAGTCTTCGTCCTGCAACTTCAATATTTACTTTTCCTTGATCCTTTCTCATCACATGTTCAAATCATCTGAGATTTTGAGTTTTCGGTCCCTTTTCCTAGCTTTTAGAAAACACTTCTGTAATTAAGCAATGAATCCTAGCAATCTAAGGTCACAGCGTATCAAAATCTCTTACATTTTTGTATTCACTACCTATACCTCTGATGCTCTCAGTACTCATCTCTGTTTCTTTACTAAAGAGAAATTCTAGCTATACGAGTTACAGTGAAATACATGTAGAGAAGCAAGACATAAATCTTTCTCCAACTAATGCAGTTGCAAAACGTAAATGCAGTATAGGCTACTTGAGCAGAAATAGTACCAGGAAAGTATCTACAGTATGTCGAGTTTTTCAGACCCTTAGCTAAAGCAATTCTTGAACCTGGATAACAGAGAAGTAGCAGTCCGGTTAATGTTGAGGAAATGAGGATGATAAACTTTAGAGAAAAAAAAAAAGTTTAAAATAATCTGAAAAAAAGAAAGATGTAAAAAAACTCTAATAATTAGATGTGAGCATTAAAAGAAGTCAACAATAGAGATTAACAGTCTTTATAAAATAATTATAACTTAAGATTATCCAACGCAATTCTTATCTTCCACTTGTGCTGAGATCATAAGTTCACGTTCATGCAATATGATAAAGACCGAGACTTTTGGTAGGATTGAAGATCACGTCAAGAAAGTAGTTTTCCATTAACAGAATGGCAAAAGAAGAGCGGAAGGACGGAGCAACAATATAACAGCTATTATAAAAAAAACTCTAGTGTAGAAAGGGGTTAGCAGAACATAAGAAAATTGGTTAATCAGTAGAACACCATCATAAGTTTTATATGAATAATGAGTGTCGAAAGGCTAAAAATACACTCTATTTATGGGCATCTTCACCTCAGGAGGACACTGAATAATATCAATTTGTCATCCCATAAAACTGAAATGAAAAGGACAGTAAGGCGTTAGTTTGTAATCTATACAAATGCGAAAAATAACTGAGTTAGCCTGCTTCTATAACCCAACATGACTCTCACTGTGCTATATGAAGGACCTTAAATGTGAGGTAAGAATAAATCTAAAGCAAAAAAGAAACATAAGGTAATATTTTCAGAGGGGATGGATTTTCCATTCCACTAAATTAATTAGAGATTATAGAGCATCTATAATCACATGGTACGTAAAAATAAGTTTATTGAACACTCAACTGTTCATAGATTATAGTGAGGATTTGGGGAAGGTGCGATTCAAATTACTATTGCTTATCTATATGTCGTTTTTGAATATTCAAAAGTACAAGTGTACCGACGCAATCCATATTTGTTATTTGGGGCAAAGTTGTAATGCATACTTTAACGGAAAATATTTGCTGTATTCATCTGTAAATATGCTTACCCCCCTAAAAAGACCGAGTGCCATTGGAAGCTTGATGAAGAAATTCTCAAGGAAGGAGAAACTTCGACCTGAAACCAGCGGTTCTTCGTCCATTCTTTCCTCAGCCTTTACTGCCTCCACTTTGACATCATCTTCCCCTTCTAGTTCCTCATCCTCCTTGGTTCTTTCATCTTTCAGAAATGTCGGAGTTTGCTCCTCTGCGCCCTCTGGGATGATGAGATCATCCAAGTATGAAGTTGAGTAAAATCCTTCATCTGTTTCTTTGGGTAGATTGACAGAGCGTTTCCTTCTTCCATTGTTCTGGAGGACATCCTGACGTAAAGCCAATAGATTGAATTACTTTGAAATTCACACACACACACATATATATATACATATATATATATATATATATATATATATATATATATATATATATATATATATACGTGTATATATATATATATATATATATATATATATATATATATATATATATGTGTGTGTGTGTGTGTGTTTGTGTATATATTCATGTGTATATATATGTATATATATATATATATATATATATATATATATATATATATATATATGTGTGTGTGTGTGTGTGTTTGTGTATATATATGTATATATATATATATATATATATATATATATATATATATGTGTGTGTGTGTGTGTATATATATTCATGTATATATATATATATATATATATATATATATATATATATACATATATATATATATATATATATATATATATATGCATACATATATTGAACTTTTCTTTATACAAAAGTAGTGAATCTAACCGACTAACAACTCCATATAAATCTTGTAAAATTGTGATACTAGTCAACATTTATTATGATCCCCCTATAGTCTAGTAGTTTAAAGATATATGACTTAGTACATGGAAAAAATATGACACAAGAAAAAGTATCAATTATAAGTGCAAAACTTGATATACATAATTTAAACGTATGACCTTGTATGATAATCATAGAAGAGGAATATACAGTAACCAACTATTTCATTACGTGAATGGCTAAACAATTAATGTAAAGAAGTGTTACAGCTGAGTTACTACGAAAGCGACACATTTAAACCCATAAATTCACTTCAAACAAGTGTACCATTAAGAACCTTTTAAAACTGAAAGTAGCCAAAACTGCGCAACTAAACCATGAAATTGTAACTGTTAAGCATTAGATGAATATACAGTCATTTCTATCTGGAGCTCTAAGGATTAAAATGCATATTAAATCGACAGAATAAATTTACTGTTGCAGAATGATGATCTTGCATGGGGAAAAATAGTCTGACTTCTTTTGTGGTGATACAGAAATTAAGTCGTTTGCAAAATATACCTCCTATGACAACCTAACAAGATTGACAAATTTTGATACAGAAATTTTGTTTACGAAAGGGTGCCATAAATCAGTCTAACAAGTTTTTTGACAGGATTTCTGCGCATGGACTAAACTATAATAAGCAAAATTAAGATTCAGTCCCATAACGTAAAGTCTTTAAACTCTTAAAATGTGCTTCTAATCCTGTTTATATCTACTTTCAAAGTCGTTTTTTCGTGATTTATTAGTTTTTATGATACTACACCGCTTAAGATTCCACCAACGGCACTTTGTGAACAAATACTGCCATAATGATTGTGATTACTCTCCGTAATATAAGTTATATAAAGGTCAAATCAATTTGGAAAATAATTACTAGAATATGTACTCAGTGAATTTTGCTATGTATATAGATAGAAATCAATCAATGCAATTCTTGTGGCAATGTCTGAAACTTGTCGAAGTTTATGAAACAATGTATTAGTACAAAACTTTTGGTTCCTTTTCCTTATGGAACTTTGATTTTTATGTTCCATAAGTATAAAATAGTACACACTTTGATTAAAAAACCGATAATATGGAAAATGGCATAAGTAGTAACATTACGACTTTCATTTCATTGACATATTTGTAGCTTGGACAGTCTTCCTGGCTACCTACCAGACATTGGAATGACATTATTGTTTTTGTTTCTTATGTTATGGCCGAAGGTTCGTTGCTTCATAAGTTTCCCTAATGAGTGTACAAACACATCCCACAAAAACACCAATTACCTGGATGAGGTTCAAGAAGTACAAGAAACCCAGTAAAGCCAAAGCTGAAAGTGCTGGTGAAGAGTCCGGATTCTCTGAAACGGCTGAGGGGTACGAGGCTGCAGGTCTGGAACAGATAGAACCCAGAGTTAATGAAAATGCCTCCAACAGTTGGAGCATCGAAGTTCGTAATATTGCATCCTAATATCCCCTTGAAGTGTAATATTTGTACCCTTACAGGTGCTGCTATCACCATTACATTACTGAAGAAGTTACTTTAAGCGCAGAGCTGAGGAGAGGGAAAACCAGAGCCGTATTATCCCTAAGGCTGACTAGGCTGAAGCTTAGGGGTCCAGCAAGAGCACGGGCCTATGCAACTTTTTTTTTTTTTAAGTGTTAAATGATTAAACAATGGTTTATTCACTTCATTTGTAATGTCATTGAAATTGTAAGGAAAGGACAACGCGAGATTCGCGGGGGTGGGGAAGAGTGGGCGATGGTGGATATCGAGGGGCCGAAAAGAAGCTCAAAGCCTATGGGCCTTGCCATGGGTTAATACAGCACTGGGGAAAACAAATACTCTTATCTAACGCAAATGTAATGGAAGCAAGAATTAGTGCTGGAGATTTTATGAACAATGGTGAATAAAAGTTGGAGAAGAATTCCAAACCTAGGCTTTAAGGAATAAATGGATGAACCTTGTATGGAATCTGAGATTCTCATATGAAAAAAGTGGGAAGCAATGGCCACAAATATATATATATATATATATATATATATATATATATATATATATATATATGTGTATGTATATATATATATATATATATATATATATATATATATATATATATATATATATATATATATATTTGTGTGTGTATGTGTGTGTGTTCCAGATATGCTTCAAGGAATTTAAATCTGAGCCGCTTCTCTTGTATGTATTCTAGCTTGTATATATATTGGATTAATTCATCTTTACATGAAGTGCAGATCCTTCCCTCTAGAAGAATTTCCAGTTCAAATCAAAACCATAAAATTATTAAAGGACTGCTTTATTAATTTTATTTTTTCTTTATTACAGTAAACTTAACATCCTGCTGTGGCTTTTTAGGAAGGATTGAGAGCACGTTGATGCTTATGCATATGCACTTATAACGCATTGCTTCAAACTCGCTTTTAGAAATTTCCATAAATTTGCTTCCATACATTCCATGTTAAAGGTGGATTGTGTCCCCTCAAAGACATCTTTTTCTCTTTGCTCTAAAACTTCGGTCTTTTTATAAGATAAAATGTTAATATAAACTGGATCCACAAGGCTCAGTAGAAAATACAAGTTTTCCATATTGCAATAAAAATATATCTGTGTCTATTAAAGGTGTCAGCACATTTCGATTTCCGTGGCAGAGAATCCAAAGGAGATTTGTGCATTTGTGATCCCCAACCATCCAACTGTAAATGCAAATATATAAACATAATTTACATAATTATCAGTTAATACAAATCAAAAGTATCATGAAGTCCCACTTACAAGTAAGCATCAGCAGTGTAGTCCGAAAGAGAGTTCGAATACGTATCATAATATCCAGTGTTGGAATTGCCAGACGTCAATGCAGCAGCGTACTGTTGTAAAAGGGTGTTGTAATCCGTGCTGTACTGTTCATTATTATTGTTGCTGTTACTGTACAACTGCTGCTGTTGTTGTTGCATGTTATTGGTGTTGCCCCGTTTTTGTTGGTAATTGTTCCCAAGGTTCGTTTGTTGCTGACGATTGTTAAAATTGAATTGCCTTTTTGTCCGGGCTGAAAATAGAAACAAGAGCACCATTACAAAATCAAGTAATTTTAAATACACTCATCACACAATGGGCATCTTGGAATCGCGAAAACTATACAAATAAAAATTTACATCAGCTATACCAAAATGATATAAAATAAAATAAACACTATCAAGATTTACATATTATTAATTATCGTTATCATTACTCACAGTTTGAAGATAGCATTAATGATTGACCCTATTTATTTGGGTCATATGGGACAGTACTGGGACGTAGGAGGTCATTCATCATCCAATACAACTGTAGAAAAATTTCGAATTGCACAGGGGAAAAAAATTTGAAAGAGGCCGTGCAGGACGCGGGAACGGAGGAAGAGTAAAGGGGTGAAAGAAGTTTTATCTATGAATTGAAGGGACTTTGCAAGAATCCTTAACTATGCAGTGCTCTGACGACACTTTTCCTCAAGAAGGGAACATAACTTTATGATCTGCCTGTGAATTAATGACAGAAAAATTCACTGTCATATATGGGTGCAATATAGCCTACGTACATTATGACGGTGGATGTCTTGATCACATTAATGATAATTCTTGTTATTACCATGTACAAAAACTAATAAAAGAAAATATGTTCTAAAAGAAATTACCTTTCAAGCAAGTTTCAACTGTACAGAATGTTCATACATAAAAATAAGTCAAGGAGAGAATATTGCGAATGAGAACCCATTCACTCGGTAGAAAACTCGACTTCAACGATTACCAGCATTTTTTTTTTCTTTTTTGCTGCACACATAAAGCTGGAGGTACGGTATGGAATAACACTGTCATTTTGCCCACACACCGGTAACTAATATGATTTTGAAAACCTTGACTTTGATAAAAAATTATTAGGGAATTCCTGTTATATTCTATGGTTGTGGTAATGATGACAAGAAAACGCACCCTTTTATGCAACATCTAAGCCACCCCCAAAAATAGATCCTTTTAGAAGAGATGAAATGACTTCCATGAAAGCATATTTTCATATGTGCGAAGGGTCTCCAAACGAGAATCTCAAAGGTTTTGATACGATTGGGCTGGAATAAGATGCGTTTGTTATTTAAAGAAAGAAAAAAAGAGAGATTATCGTACTGTTGAATAAAAAAGAAATACATCACGATCTATGTGCCTTGCAGCGAATTGCAATTTCTCTGGCCTATCAATACCTATAACTGCCAGAATACTTTTCTAACTCTACTATGGGAAGATGTGACATAGAGGTGTAAATCAAAGTCACCAGTGCCCTCTGCGTAGATGAATGTGTTTGGATTAGGTAATTGATTCACAATTTGGCAGTCCTGTTCCCTGCAGCCAGTTCCTGCTGTAGATCATTGAGGATATTGGTGATTTGCTCGGCCGTGTGATTATTCATTATTTCTCCCCCTGTGCCGGTACCCTCCATAAGATAGGCGTGAAGGGACCGGATATGCTCTAGGCTAACTCCTGCTATAGGCATCCGGGTCTCTGCTCTAGGATTAATTTGACCAAGTTTGTTGCGGCTAACATATGGACCCCTAAAGCCCGAGCCCGGCCATATGCTTTTCCGTCTGTATTACCGGTTCTAAACAAAAACAAAGCAGAATGTCAAGCACAATTATATTCTAATAAAATTCGCACCATATATTTCATTTTTTTTATTTTTGTTGCATCATGTGATCCAAATTCAGAAATTAGGGGGATTTTAGCCGTTTACAGGTCTTTTTCCACAGCAGCCATCTTGAATTTTGTCAAGAACTTACAAATAGAGATTTATATAAAAAAAATAACACCAGAAATGGATTTCCATCCCAAAAATAATCACCAGAGGTGTAACATGCCCAAATCAGACAATTTCTAAGATTGCAGGTTTTCCCGAGGAGGGTCGGACGGTGGTCGGACGCCATCCACAATTTTGAAAATGCCTACAAGGGTAAAGCTGTGAAATCTTCAAACATATTTAAGCACCTTTCCTGAAGTTTTCATCTTTCTTTAAATGTTTTTTTTTTTTTTTTTTTTTTTTTTTTTTTTCTATGGTATATTTTCTAATGCTCTTGTACTAGTAGGATTTTTGATAGCCTTCCAATGCCGGCAGCAATAGATAGAGCGTGCTACTTACTTTGTACAGCGCCATCATGGTCTTTTTGCGTCGTGTTACAGTCATACTTATTTCATCAACTGTAAAATGCTCGAAAACATTCCGTTGCTTAAAGAAGTTATCGTGATTTTGCCATCGTCTTTTTATACACATTCTTTTCAACATCTGTTTATTTGTGCATGATTTTGTATTTCTTTGTTTTATTCTTCCGAAACATATGCTATCTTTTGTTTTTATCAGCCTCTCAACATTTTTATGACGCTATTATGTAAAAACTTAAGCTCAATAAGTTAATGCCCCTTTTTGCCTGGTTTCACATGAATCTGTGAATAATATCAATATCAAATCATCTAGATTATATCCATTCTCATGTATTTCAGATAATGAATTTAGTTTAGGAAAAAAGGCCAACCATGTTCCCACAAAATTGATTTTCTATTTACTCTGAAAGTATTTATAACTAAGTTACTTGGGCTCACACAAATTTCCTCTCCAAGTTCACAATACCTCAGCTTGAGGTGTATAGAAAATAAATCGAATTACTGTTATCCAGACAATTGTTATTGTTAAAAGTGTAATCTTCTAATGAGGTCCCTTTGAACTTTAGTAGTCTCCATCAAAGTACGACTGTGTCGTCAATATCAAAGTTCTATCTTCGAAATTGTAGAAATTATTAAAGGTTGAAACTCGAATAATAATAATGATAATAATAATAATGATAATAATAATAATAATAATAATAATAATAATAATAATAATAATTGATTACTTTTAGGGGTTAGCATGGAGTGAGTTGAAACCAGAAGCGCACTGCCAACGACAACACCAAATCCAAAGGCGCCTGGTAAACGCATCCTGGAAAAACAAGTCGAAAGTCAATCTGCGTCTAAGTAATGATAAAGATTTATTCTTATTTAATAATTAAATAAATAAACAGTTTATGGTAATATTGGTTTGAAAAGGAATAAGTAATCCATGTCATATATGTCAATCTTACACAATTTCTATAACAAAATTAGATTGTCTATGAAGTATATGGAAAGTAAAACAAAACATGAAAATAAAGTTAAAAGCTACAAAAAACCACTTGGTTTCATCTTTATACAAGCATCGTCTTTGATATCCTGAATATAGGTCAATTTGATGACTGTATCAAAATGAAGGCATGCAATACTATATCCTATGTGTATTGATACTTTAGACTAATGAAGTTATACGTTAACATTTTCGCTTATTATTACTCATGCACCTCAAAACTTGAAATTCTTCGCATTTTCTTATTTTCGCCCTTAGTATTTTCCTTAGTTCTGGGTCATGTATGGACCTGAGGTTTTGGATGATAAAGCATTGCATGGATGCCCAGGTCCTAACACTGGGCCACATGGTCTAAATTCATAGATCCAATACATTTAAATTCTATGGTTGTCAGTTATCATTTACAGTTGAGGCGAGAAAATAAATTCCTCTCGGTGGTAGACCTTTTCGCCCTGTTGAACGTGTCTCTATATGTTAACGCTTTATGCCCAGATGGAAGTAATACCAAAATGGGAGCATTAGATGGCAATGTTACCGTGAAGCTAACTGTTTTAATATTAGTTTTTGCTCCTTGCAAACTCATTCCCCACCTTTTTAGTTGACCACGACTCGCTCTTTATGTGCTGTCTCTTGGAAACGCTGATCCGCCAGCTAAGGATTGACCGTTATTGTTCGAAAAAGTATACAACCTCTAGTATTTCTTATTCTATGTGATAGAAACTTTAGAAAACTCATGAGCGATGCAGAATGAAGCTAATAGTCAGAATTTGGTGTCAGTGCATTGGTTCTTGGGGGAATTTCATGTTAGGTGTGAATGGACAAATTAATATCATACACACGCATACTCAATTATTAGCGCGCCAGTTTAATAACATGTAAATGATCGACAAGATATTTAGGTTTGAGTACAGCTTAACTACATTTTTCTTTTACTCCAGTGTTTTAAGTCAACTGAGCCAGTTATCTGTGAACTTCCGCACTCGTGCCACGTTTTCAAAATATAATTTTACATTATAAGGTGCTCGCCGCTTCAGTGCATCGCTCACGCTCCCTTTATTTGGCTGACTCATTCTCTTTTTAGGCTTTTTTCTCTTGAAGTAAATGATCTTGGTACCGTGAAACCTTACATGGCGGTTTGCCTGTTATTAAAAAACTAAGAGAGAGAGAGAGAGAGAGAGAGAGAGAGAGAGAGAGAGAGAGAGAGAGAGAGAGAGAGAGAGCTGCTTTATTCTTCTTATCTAAAATATTTAAATGAGATAGGTGTTTCATTAATATCTTTATAAGGCTTGGAAGATAGTTCTTTTTTTCTTCTCTCGTTTGATAGACAAGAAGAGAAAGTTATCTTACAAGTGTTGTTTGAAAAACTTATAAGAGAGAGAGAGAGAGAGAGAGAGAGAGAGAGAGAGAGAGAGAGAGAGAGAGAGAGAGAGAGAGAGAGAGAGAGAGAGAGCGCTTTTATTCTTTTAGGCTTCTATTATTGTTATTCAGTGACAACTTGACAATCTTGATAATATTCCTTTCTTGTGTAAACAGTATTTAAACCAGCCTAATGAGATTTTCCTTTAAATGTGATATCAAAGATTACGAAACTTAATCATTATTATTATCATTACTTGCTAAGCTACAACCCTAGTTTGAAAAGCAGAATGCTATAAGCCCAGGGACCCCAACAGGGAAAATAGCCCAGTAAGGAAAGGAAAAATAAAATATTTTAAGAAGAGTAACATCATTAGAATAAATACATCCTATATGAACTATGAAAACTTTAACAAAACAAGAGGAAGAGAAATCAGATAGAATAGTGTGCCTGATTGTACCCTCAAGCAAGAGAACACTAACCCAAGACAGTGGAAGACCATGGTAAAGAGGCTATGGCACTACCCAAGACTAGACAACAATAGTTTGATTTTGGAGTGTCCTTCTCTTAGAAGAGCTGCTTCCCATAACTAAAGAGTCTCTTCTACCCTTACCAAGAGGAAAATAGCCACTGAACAAATACAGTGCAGTAGTTAACCCCTTGAACGAAGAAGAATTGTTTAGTAATCTCAGTGTTGTCATGTGTATGAGGACAGACTATTCGGCGTATATGTAGGCAAAGAGAAAGAACCGTACCCAGAGAGAAGGATCCAATGTAGTACTGTCTGGCCAGTCAAAGGCGGTAGTATTTCAACGGGCGGCCGGTGCCTTGGCCAACCTACTACCTCTACTTTCCTTTGTCTGGAAGATCTTATTTGTTCAACAGAAATCTTCTAGGGTTATAAGTTCAAGATTTGTTTTTTTGACTAAATAAATCACAACAAAATTAGTCAAAAGACATCAAAAATGATATGATATAAAAATCAAGGAAAAAGTAAAGAAAAATACAAAGTAACGAACGAGGAAATCTTAGAGAAAATGACAACAGATAACTGAGAAAATGAAACTAAAACCCCAAAGTCAAGAAATTAATGAAGTAATGAGGTTAATGATGTAAAGTTGTCAAACAAAAGAATTTGAGATACGTTCAGCATTGTTTCCGTATTCCGAAAATAGAATTTTCATTGATAGTTATTCCAGTGATAAGCGACTTTCCTCACTGGCATGTAATGCTTTCATGCATGCAAGACCAGATTTGTGATAGAATTTCAGGTGCGTGAGAGAGAGAGAGAGAGAGAGAGAGAGAGAGAGAGAGAGAGAGAGAGAGAGAGAGAGAATTCAGTTGATAATAAAGTAATGAATACAGATACATGAAATGCTTAAATCAAAAGTTTATTAACTTTAGCAGCTACGAAATCTAGGATTTTAATGATTAAGCTGTTCTTCCATGCCTTCGATTAATAACAACAACTTAGATTTAAGATTATAAACCCATACTTTAAGCTATAAATTTTGGAATGTGACAAACTAAACATTGTCAACTAAACTAAATTTTTCAATAGACAAATTTCAAACGCCTAGTGCCGCCAACACTCAAGACCTTAAGTACAGAACACCTACTTTTTTGTCACGAGTCCCGTAGCACTCACGAAAGTATGACTTTGAGGCTCGTATGAACTTTGCTAACGAAGCAAGACGCTCTGTCAACAACAACGAGACGGGAAGAGCCCCATTACGAGAGCATCATCTGTTCAAGTGTATCGAGACGAAGTTTGGGTAACGTGTCATTACGTAGACTTAACAACTCTATAAAAAAGATACTTTTGGGGGAAATTTATTGATTACGAAAGTTCCAAATTAATACGTTTATGGAAATGTTAATGAACAATTTTTATGTACTACAAATTTTCTGCAAACACATACTAAAGGGAATGAATCGTATTACCTAAACTCAACTTTCTTAAACCCAGTAAAACTACCATCTTACAAATAGTAATCTCCTTTTTTTGCATCTTTTATAAGAGCAAGTTTACATATACAAGGAAGCTCAATGTCCTCTATTTATAAAAAGAGAGAAATCAGGGCGTTTTTTTCCCGTAACCAATGCGTCTAGAGAAACACCGTAAGCAATGTTTTTATAAAAACTAAAAACGTGTTGAATTTTATTGTGCTCCACTGATCTACTCTTCTCTTCTCCCTTTCCATTCAGTTATCATTATCTCAGCGTCAGTACAATCAGCACTGAATTTCACTTGTAACAAATCTCTCCCGGCATTGCCTGTAAAACCTTTTACAAGACACGAGAGCAATGACTTTGCATCTTCTGTGGACACCGGTTCTTATGGAAAGGTGATAAGATGAAAACTCTGAGGATGGGAGAAACCCGAGATAGAATTCAAAGAAAGTTTGGGAAAGTCTCACGAACTACGTCAATTTTCTTTCTGGAAGTTACATTCTACCACGTACATCTAATATTCCACACTCACGAGATATGTGATATCAGTAACGGCATCTTAATTTGCGCGTATCTTCGGTTCATTTGAAACACAAAAAGATGCTTTAAACTAAGCCTAAAAATCCTACACTAAAGGAAAATTGTTATCAGCCAGCAGACAATGAAATCGATTTTGGTCTCCAGCCACGCATGGCTAAAAATAGCAAAAGAAAGCAGCAACACAGGCAAGAGAGAGGAAAAAATGCGGTAAGGGAAAATGAAGGCAAGTAGCATAATTTGATGGGAGGATGGTGAACGTAATTTCCGAGACGTTAGAGTAGGATGGGCGTCTTTCAAAAGAATTTTTGCGACCGTGGAGTATTTGAGAGACATGACTGGTTTTAAATCTTTCATCGCACGAAGTGGTGAACAGGATTAGTAAATCTCAAAGATTATTATTATTATTATTATTATTATTATTATTATTATTATTATTATTATTATTATTATTATTATTATTATTATTATTTTATCCAACCTTTTCATCAGAACTTCATGCATAGCCCCTTAATTGTTTGAACCAAATGAAAAGATCCAAATGGAAAAATAGCTCAGTGGGGAAAGGAACTAAGGAAATAAATAAACTATACAGGCAAAAACAATTAATGTATAACAATATAAAATATTTGAGGTCAGCAACAACTTTAGAATAGATCTGTCATATTATATAAATAGAGAATAGTGTGCCTGAGTGTACCCTCAACCAAGACAGTGGAAGACCAGAGTACAGAGGCTATGGCACTAACCAAGACTAGAGAATAATGGTTTGATTTTGGAGTGCCCTTCTAGAAGAGCTGCTTACCATGGCCAAGTGAAAAGTAGCCACTGAACAATTACGGGGCAGCAGTTAACCTCTTAAGCGAAGAATAATTTTGGTTATCTTAGTGTTGTCAGGTGAATGAGAAAAGAATCGAATGTGTAAAGAATAGGCCAGGCTATTCGGTATATGTGTAGGCTAAGGCAAAATGAGTAGTGAAACCTAAGAGGG
>NC_090725.1:199849235-199856735 GCF_036898095.1 Palaemon carinicauda
ATTTATATATAAACTGTATATATATATATATATATACATATACATATATATATATATATATATATATTTTATATATGTATGTATGTATGTGTGTGTGTCTGTGTGTGTATATGCATCTATTTGGTATACTGTATATGCTCTCTATATATATACACAAACATATATATACATACAAATATATATAGCATACATATACGTGCAAATATATATATATATATATATATCTATCTATATATATATATATATATATATGTATGTATACACTCACACACACATATATATATATATACATATATATATATATATATATGTATGTATATATATGTATACACTCACACATATATACACACATATATATATATATATATATATATTCTTACGAAGCTGGTCTAGTGTAGAGTAAATCCAGTAGTTTATTCATAATTTTATTTATTTTCATATGTGCATTGAAGAGGTTAGCCATCTCTTAAGATGAGTTCCTCTTATGTAGATTTAAGATTTATATGTAAATTACGTAAGACTTTCGTTGTTAATTTAATTGTATTTTTTATTCAAGTCAGTATATGTAAATTTATGCCATTTTTAAATATCAACTTTTTATTTCATGTATTTTTGTTATGAAGTCATACGTAATCTGTTTGAAAGTGTTATGTGACCATACGAGATAGGAACAAGTGCTTATGTAATGTTCTTTTATATTTTCATGAGGTATTGCGTCATGTTTGAGAGAAAATACGCAATTCTTTTTCCTGGCATGTGCTTTGGAAGATTCCCGAGAAATCTATGGATATATTTTATCTTTATTTTATTTCGAGAACAAAAGGTGGGCGGAGCTAACTGAGAGAGTTCGTCTCCTTGTTACGAGGGTAAGCGTCTGTGAGAGTTGCCTGAAACCCCAGTTCGCCTCTTGACATTTTTTATCTAGTTGATAACTCTGACGCCCTTAGGCCAACCCCCCACCCTTCCAAATCTCGCTCGGATCTGGAACATTCTGGAAGTAGCTAAGTTTCATACAAAGGCAACCCCAGAGTTGTATAGATCAGATAGAGTATTCCACCCTCAAGTCATAGCCATCTTCCCTTCTTTTTCTCAGCCCAGTTTATTGTTTTAAAAGTGTTCAGTGAAATTTCAAATTTTTGGTGGGATGAGTTTTTGTAAACAGTTTGTATTTATAGAAATTCTCTTAGAGCTTTTGTAACTGGCCTTGTAGTTATATTTCTGGTTAGCTGTATTCATTGAGTGTTAAGACTGATTAAATAGTGTGTAAAATTTTATTTCCAGTGAAATAAGTCATTGTATAATTTTCAAAAATATTATTTCTTTTGTCTCAGTCTCAGGTTTTATTGAGATTTAACATTTCAAGTGAAACAAGTGATTGTATAATATTCATAAGAATTATTTCTTTTTTCTTAGTCAGATATAATATTTCAAGTCAAGTGATTATATAATTATCAGATAGTAACATCTTTGCTTTAATCTAAGTGTTGTTCAGACCCAATATTTCGAGTGATTTATTTGTGTTATGTAAATTACTTTCAAAGTGTTGTAATTTATAAAGAATTTATTTATTTTTGTAAAGAGTATTATTCCAATCATCAGTGTTTAAATTAGTATTTGCTCGTACCCCTGTTAAAGAATCAAAGTAAGAATTGTTTTGAATAGATAGTAATAACAATTACCCAGTTTTGTTTAAGTGTACTTAAGTGACCTTTGGATATTCAGTGTTTTATATATTGACGTCTGGGAGTTATACAACTGTCATAGAGCTTGGGTATTAATATTCTCAAGAGTAACAGATTTAATGTAAAAACAAACAGGTGAGTTATATATATATATATATATATACATATATGTATATATATATATATAAATATATATATATATATATATATCTATGTATATAATATTATGTTTGGTGCCAAGACCCGAGAGCTATCATATAATATATATATATATATATATATATCTATCTATCTATCTATCTATCTATCTATATATATATATATATACACACACATACTGTATATATATATATATATATACTCACACACACACACACATATATATATATATATATAGATATATATATATATATGTGTGTGTGTGTGTGTGTGTGTATAAGATCAGCATAAAGATCTTGGCACATACGACATACAGGTATCTTATGTGAATGTTACGGAAACAACTCTTTCAACAAAATGAGCATTAGGATATGTTGTTCATTTATAATTATAGTTGTACCGTAGTAAGAACCACGATATAAACTGGGGTGCATCACTCATGTTGATCGAAATAGGTACTTCTTAAAAGTCAGATACATTAAGGAAATTTAATCAGTGAGATTGAAAACTAGATAAGATTGATCATGTCTGTTTTTAGATATCACTTTCAAGAAAATTAACGCTTCTTTACCCAACGAGCCAAATGGACCACCTAATTAATTATGGTACATATAGTGATCTCTTGTATTATCAAAAATATGATTCTTCGGAAAGTGGTGAGAAATTATGGTCCAAATTGTAATTATAGTACGTTCTTCTCCTTTTTAAGTTGTTTTTATTCCTATAAGAATCATCTCACTGTTGATAAAATTAATGAAAACTTTTCGCTAATCTTTGAACGGTATCAATGATGCTTTTCCCATTCCTTTATATATCAATCCTAATTTACGAAATAAACCAGACGTAGAAAAGACGAAAACTTTCTAAAATATCTGGATTGCTTAATGCTTCTAAGAAAAACAGTTCTAATGTTCACACTTTGAAGCCAAATGAAGCCAATATCGGTCACCAGGGCATAGGGAAGACGTTCGTGTGTGCTTATGTATGAAAATGCACTTCTGAGCTGGAACCAATGTGCCAGCTGGTCTTCCTGAGGTCGGAGTGTGGTTACCTGCCGCAGGGAGAGTGCAGAGAGCTGCCCTCTGTGAAACCTTCAACACGCACTAAAGTTATATGTTGCACTAGCAAGGTGGGGTCTTCCTTCATGCAGTCTCGTATGATTTTGGACCCTCCGCACTTGGTATTTCTTAACATCCTATATTCTCCTTAAAATCTCTTTCTCCCTTCTCACATTTCTTACAAATACCTACATCTCTCTCTCTCTCTCTCTCTCTCTCTCTCTCTCTCTCTCTCTCTCTCTCTCTCTCTCTAAATGGCCATGAGGAATCTTCAGGTCACTTCATGTTCTCGACCTGATTCACTAACTTGAATTATGAAGCATATGGACGCTACTCACGAAACAAAGATGACGAACATAAACAGATATTAGATAGAAAATTTACATTAAAGGTTAAAGAATAAACGAATGATGAAAAAATACCAAATTATCCAAAACTATCATATGAAATATTTTATGTATGTATGTACGTATATATATATATATATATATACACATATATATATATATATATATATACACACACATATATATATATATATATACAGTATATATGTATATATATATATATATATATATAGATAGATAGATAGATAGATATATATATATATATGGCTCCTGAGATAAAGTAAAAAGTCGATGACATGTTAATATTTCCAATTCTGAACCCTGTTACCACCTTACAAAGCTCATCAGCAGAACATCAACTTCCTCCAAGCCCAATGGATCAAAATCGTTTTGATGTTCCCACTCTCCCGCATAAATTGTCTAAAGTATGCAACCAAGTTACCGTCCAACTGTCTTTAAATCTCTTCAAGTGACCAGACAACTTCACAAAATACCACTTCATCTTTTTTAATACACATTTTGCATAATTTTTATGTTCCAAACCGTTCAAGCTTTCTTGCTCCAGATATATTACGCTAATATTAATAAACTAAAAAAAATTCCTCCAACTGGCAAAAAATCTTCTCAACCCTTACTCGCATAAACAAAATTAACTAAAAATTTCGTTCTCAAATTGCAACTTTTGCTTCAACGGACATTCTTCTTCTTTCAGTCCTGTTGCAGAAACCCTGCTGCCTTCCTTGCTCCTGCTACACTCTGACATCTCTTCATACACCTTATAATTACATCAACATCCGAGATATCCATACAAATAAGTAAATTCCTTCCTTCCACTTTTCATTCTGGAATTTATTTTCTTATCTTCATGTTATACATTCACCTGGATTATACTGTATATTTGTTGTTAACATTCACTTTCACATTACTCCACAACAAAAACTCCCAAATTCTTCCCAGTTTCAACTTATTTTTATTATCTCTAACCAGCATTTGATATTTTACAAACATCCATCATTTCACAGATTTTCACGTCCCTCGCTTGTCCTGTGCCGGACTTTTCTCACTTCACATACACACAAGTAGGTTTCCTTTCTATTATACATACACACACACACACACACACACACACACACACACACACACACACATATATATATATATATATATATATATACTGTATATATATATATATATATGTATGTATGTACGTGTACATACACATATACACAGTTTACATATACATACATACACACATACTCATTTCATAGCAGTGAAAGGGGAAGCCTTTTTGTAAACGTGGCCCAAAGCAATGTATGCTAAAAGTCAGCGGAGTCCGTGTAAATTGTATATATATATATATATATATATATATATATATGATAAAGAAATAAAGCTATTTAGACAGTTGAATTCATAAATTAATTTATAGCTCACGTAGTTCTTTTATTCGATAATTTAATTTTTGTCGACGTCTCAAAAGGTTTATCAGAGGTGGATATTCAGTAGCACGTGGATGTTTAAGGACGCATCAATATTCGTCTAAATCACTATTTCAGATTGGCCGATAGGTCAGAGAAAGGAAACACGCTTCAAGACATTTTTTTCTGTGTCTTTGACAAGAGGACATTATTGATGAATGTCTTGAATAAACTTATTTTAAGCATTACTAATTGATGCGGTTTCTGACTGAGTACCTTTGATGACATAGAACGGCATGAAATGCCTACATTATTTATAGTTTTCTGGCTATGTCCGTATTTTCCATAACAAAGCATGAAATGCCTATATTATTCATAGTCATCTGGCTAAGTCCGCAGTATCCATAACAAAGCTGACTACGCTGAAGCCTAGGGGCCCAGCAAGAGCAGGGACCTATGCAAATGTGGAAACTATAGATTATTTACTTCAGTTGTGATATTACTGTAATAAATTGTACGAAAAGAGAGAGTGAAATATGACGAGGGTGACCGTTAGGGGATGTGGAGGGGCCCAAAGAAGCTTGAAGCCTCGGGGTCCTGCATCTGGCTGTTTTTCATAGACGTTACTTCTATTTTTTTTTTGTGGGGGGGGGGGGGTCCTTGGCCTTGGTTGCTATATGTTGTTCTTAACAGAAGTTATTATATATTCGGCTTGTCTAGTAATTCATGGGTATTCTTTGTGCAACGCCCGAAATGTGTATGAATTCAGTCCTCCAAAAGTCATTCTTTATCAATAACAAAATTATTATTGTTATTCAATATGATCAGATGTTAACATGGGACAAGTCAGAATGGCACCCAGTGAAGCTTACATAGGACAGAGAGTCAACATGAAAAAGAAAACATAAGTCGTTAACTATACTGTATAGAAGCATATATAATTTGGGCAATGCTATCCAGTACAGAGGCTGCGGTGGCCATGCAGTTCCGAAGTGCCAGTATGGAAGAAACGAAGACGGATCGGTGTTAAACGTTAAACAAAGCCTAAAAAGCGGGCGCAGCAAGTGACTGTGGGGACGCTGCAAAACCTCTTTAGTAGGCAACTGATTACAGCGTATAATATGAGGCATGTTGAAATTGATAAAGAAATACACCAACAAAATGAACCCGTTATAGCTAATAATACACGGTTCTTTGCAATAACTTTACGACATGAGCATTCACAACAAAGCCAAGAGGAACAATCAACAGACTTTAGTGTTGGTTCAGTTTCACTTACATTATTCAAAAGAGTTCACAAGTCTCATAAATCTTAAATGCTCATTATTCTTCGTTAAAGTTGATGGCAGATGTCATTCTGAGGTAAAATATAACTTTTAAATGCAGGTCCTCATTAATAAAACCATTCGTATTATATATTTATATCTATTTCCACGGATGCTTTCTTTTTCTGTGAATTCTTGATGAAGATGACAGGTTAAGAGTTATTGGTTCAGTTTATTTCTTTGTTGACAGATTTCCTGTTACTGTAAGACAAGAAGGAGAATAATTTGCATGACAATTCATGGTAGGACGAACTATACCACATAATAACCAAGCTCGTTTCAGTTTTTTTTTTTTTTTTTTTTTTTTTTTTTTTAAATACCGCCAATCCAGGTCTAGTAAATCACTGAATATATGTCTTTATTTTTCAATCATCTAAGACTAAATTAATAGGGATGTTTGATTGAATTTGTTGTGTTATCAAGATGACAGAGCTAGTGACCAATAAAAATAGGATCTATGTTTAACATCTTGGTAAAAATGCATATCTGGGTGACGTAAAGTCTTTTGATGAAAATACAAGGCTCATTTGTTCATCCATATAATATAAGGACACAACGGGAGGTCACATGATCAATCTGAAGTACTATTGTTAGCTCGTTATTGGTATATTCAGACCTTAAAGAAGTGTAAGATCTCTCTCAAAAAGTGAAGCCTCATAGAATCAAGTGAAACCATAATGGATAAAATTGTCTCATCATTACAGTCAATAATAAATCCTTTTGGAATGGATCCCAGTGATGAACTTTGTTATCTCATATCCAGCAAGAAAATGAGAGATAGTATCAAAAGGGATCTCAGCCTAACAAAAAATGAAAAATTGTCATAAGAATTCAGAGATGTTTTTTCAAAGAGACCCAATCAGATTTGAGAAGGCAGTCAAACGCTGGAAGCTGCAGACATTATTGTCTGCATCTTTGAAAACCAGGTTGATATTCAATAAGAAAGTGCAAGAGATTACAAGGACTAGAGACTTCTTTGGTTGCCTCCTCTTAATCAGTATTATGGAGAAAATTAACCTAAGAAAATTTTTAGAATAATCTCTCACACCAGTACCCTTATCTCTATCTCACACTGATGGGAGCATGAATACCACAGACAGATCCCAATTTATGCACAAACTGAAACGCTGTCTCAAAAACCCACCTGCACAAACAAAAACAGATGTTTACATCATAAATACAAAATTTTTCTTATATCTAAAAAGAAAAAAATAAATGGGCCCCATGTTGTTTGTACATCTCGTAAAATTTCTCCTCCAACAACTTATTTCTATTTCTAGAGAGGTGTACCATGTGTATGATATCTACAGTACCCTTTCAATCAAAGATATGGAAAGAGAATGCAGGAGAAACGCTGACGTTGTTTATCCCATCACAGGGCCAGAGAAGATGAAAAAAACAAGATTGGCAAGTAGCTCTGTACCAGTTCATTTTAGGCAAGTTTTTAACTTTCTGGCTGTCGAATGGGAATAAGTAAACTATTTACACATCTACCTAGCTTTGATTAGGGA
>NC_090725.1:199866735-199889235 GCF_036898095.1 Palaemon carinicauda
AAGGGTGCTTGTATTAATCCTTCACGATTTCCGCAACTCTGGCTACGACCAACGACAGGCGACTTACTATCACTTACCTAACTCACAGCATAGGTCAAATTTAGCATTATAATTTCATTTTTTATTCTTTTATTAGAAAAAGGAACCAATAAATCTTGTTCCGCAAATCGAGAAAACTCTATTTGATATTTTATATTTCTACTGCCAAGTCAAGGGTGAACCTCTGAAGTGAACTTCTTTAGTATTTTTGGTCGTCTCATTACTTGAACAAAAGGCTCATTAGAGCACTACTCACTTTTAACTTGATATTAAAGCCCTTCTATTACAACACTTTTTTAGCTACTAATTAGAAAGCACCTCCTGATCCCTTCGCTGCCCCTTCACAGACTTCCAAAGTGTAGGCCTAACTCATTTCACAAACTCAATATCAAATTACTTTGTGAATGTGATCATAACGTCTATGACTCAACCACTCTAATTGATCTGACTTAAAACCTTCTCAACCGCTTCTTCTTCCTTCGTTCCTTTCACTCACATTCAATATCGCAATTCATATTCTATAAGGGAGTGATGGCTCCACTTCAATCATCTCAAATTTGACCCCCTGTTAACAATTTTTTAAATCATTAGCTCATACTACCTTTCTTACTTTGATTCCCTTTTATTTTTCCAAACCAGTTTCTCTCCTGCTACTTACTTTAAACAAACAATCGCTTCTAACTGCTCACCATTACTGTCTTTACACCAGAATCTCCAACCCTTTCAAATTACGAGCCTGTAAAATCTATCAAAAGAATTTGAAGAACGTGTTTACCTGAGTTTGAGTTTGAGTTAGTTACGAAAAGTACACTACATCAGTAGATGGTTTTAGGCTGCCTTAAAATTGTAAGCTAAGCGCATTTGCATTAAGGAATCTTGCAAGGGTTTTATTGTTTGATGTGCAGCGAATTATCAAAATGTGTGTGAACTTCCATTAAGTGCTAATACGAACAAAACCGTTTTGGACATTATTATACCTGTAAGTATACTTTAGTCACTAACATCCGCCTTTGTTCTATTTTGTGATTTCATAGTTCAGTCTAGAATATTGCAATGGTATTGACTATAGCAGCGTTGATATTCGTCTATCAAAGCGTAAATACTAATCGCATGGATATATCTCCAATAAAGAGAGACCATGGAAGGGTGAGAAGCAATTGACAGCATCGAGTGCTTATTACCACGGTCCATGAGCCATGCAAAAAGAAAGCACAAATAATACATCAGGATCACAATCTCTATAATCTCTCACAACTTTCATCTCCAGTCCAGTACACTTCTATATGTGAAATTCTCTATACAAGAATCATGTATGATAATGTAATGACTCTTTGTAAAAGCAATGGTTAACATGAATAGGCTTATGAGAAGATAAAAAAGAATTAACCCTTAATCATATTAGAGCATATTGTTTCTCTGATATATGTAAGAGAACTTTTATTCTCGGAAAATCCTTCTATGTTAAACACACTTATGCATTTTCTACTTTATTCTGATTACCTCAAAATATTGTATGCCTACTGTACATTAAATAGGAGAGATAAAATCTTCTTTGGTAGACCACGGATATGCCCTGATTATCCCTAGTTTTAACACACCTAAATCACCAAATTGCACGACAAAAAAAAAAAAAAAAGGTAAATTCCAACGGACTTGGTTGGGATATGAACACATATAGATATAGATGTATATAAATTTGTTTATATATATATATATATATATATATATATATATATATATATATATATATATACTGTATACTGTATATACAGTATATGTATAATATATACACTGTATATATATCCATATATATATTTATGTATATATATATATATACATATATATATATATATATATATATATATATATATATATATATGTATATATATATACATAAATATATATATGTATATATATATATATATATATATATATATATATATATATATATATATACAGTATAGGTATTATACATATACTGTATGTATGTATTATTATTATTATTATCATTATTATAAGCTAAGCTATAATCCTCATTGGAAAAGCAAGATGCTATAAGCCCAAGGACTACAACATGGAAAATAGCCCAGTGAGGAAAAGAAAAAATGAAAATAAAATATTCTAAGATGAGTAACAACATTAAAATAAATATCTCCTATGTAAACTGTAAAAACTTTAACAAAACAAGAGGAAGTGATATAAGATAGAATAGTGTGCTCGAGTGTACCCTCAAGCAAGAGAACTCTATCCCAAGACAGTGGAAGACCATGGTACAGAGGCTATGTCACTACCCAAGACTGGGGAACAATGGTTTGATTTTGGAGTATCCTTCTCCTAGAAGAGCTGCTTACCATAGCTAAAGAGTCTCTTCTACCCTTACCAAGAGAAAAGTGGCCACTGAACAATTAAAGTGCAGTAACCCCTTGAGTGAAGAAGAATTGGTTGGTAATCTGTGTTGTCAGGTGTATAAGGAAAGAGGAGAATATGTAAAGGATAGGCCAGATTATTCACTGTGTATATGTAGGCAAAGGGAAAATGAACCGCAACCAGAAAGAAGGATCCAATGCAGTACTATCTGGCCAGTCAAAAGATCCCCATAAGTCTCTAGCGGTAGTATCTCAACGGGTGGTTGGTACCCTGGCCATCCTACTACCTATACAGTATATATATATATATATATATATATATATATATATATATATACATATATATATATACATATATGTATACATATGTATATATATATATATATATATATATATATATATATATATATATATATATATATATATATATATATAGCCTGTCTAAGGATTTAATAATAGATGGTGGAGATTTCATGGCAGTAAGTTCGCTAAGCTTTACACAAAATGTTTGCAAGACTGTGCTATACCTACAGCTTGGAGAACTTTATCATTATATTAATCCACTAAAAAGGAGACACAAGAGACCTGGAAAATTACGTTCAGTAAGTTTCCCCTCGTTAATATATAAGATATTTGCACAGATCCTATTAGGCCCAATAAGGAGACTGCTAGACTTTAATTTACCAAGAGAGCAGGCAGGATTTAGAGGCAGGTATTAAAGAATTGAACATATCCTTGTTATTAACCAGCAAATGGAAAATCAACTAAGTATGGCAAGCACTATATATGGCATCTATAGACTGAGAAAGCTTTTGATGTTGTCAAAGTTTCAGCAGTAATGAGAGCTCTTCAAAAGCAAGGAATAGATGAATCTTATGTCAGAACATTTGAAGCTATATATATAGGCAGTACACTTATCCTAAAACTACATAAAGATAGTGAGCTAGATAAGGAAACCCCATCTTTCCTAAATTATTCACACTGCACCTAGAAGAAGTTTGTAAGAATTTAGATTAGGAAAATATAGAAATTATCCATAATGGAGAATACCTTAACTTAAGATTTGCAGATGACATAGTTCTATTTATTGAATTATGGGAGGAATTGAAAAAAGTAAGCAGAAATATAGGACTGAAAATGAATATTAGTAAAAGTAAGATAATATTTAATGAATATGCAGAGAGATACCAGATAAGGGTTATGGATAAACCTCTAGAAATTGTTAATGAATATACGTTCTTAGGACAGACAGACAGTACTGTAAGTGTTTCTCCAGAAGATGAGGCCGAAATTACAATAAGTATAAGCACGTGATGGAGATCCTTTGGTAAACAAAATGAAATTATTAAATGTAAAATGTCACTTTCTCTAAAATGAAAAGTATTTAATCAGATAGTTCTACCAGTTTTAACTCATCCATCGGAAACTTGGAGCCTTACTAAAGCATTATAACAAAATGGCTCCCTAGAGATTGCAAACGAAGCAGGGGAAGGAAGCGAAGACGATGGATTCAGGAGCTAAGAAAATTTGCAGGTATATACCGGCATAGAAAGACCATAAATACATGTCTGAGGTCTTTGTCCTGCAGTGAACTATCAATCACTGATAAGGATGATGATATATCATTAATAGCACTAACCGTTTTAGTTAAAACGGTTTTGATCAAGAAAACAACCATGATAATAAATACGTATTTCAAATACCAAAACAGTAGTAGCAACAACAATAACAATATCAAAAGATGTCTATGAATACAAAGAGAATTCTCGAATTATTATTATTATTATTATTATTATTATTATTAAATGCTAAGCTACCACCCTAGTTGGAAGCTTAGCCCAAATGGCTCCAACAGAGAAAATAGCCCAGCGAGGAAAGGACAGAAAGTGAAGTTCGGAGACTGCAAAATTCGGCCAAAGCTAATTAAGCAAAAATAAAAAAAAAAAAGATCATATCCTCATTTATATTGTTATATCTACCCGAATTAAATAACTTATTGTAGCCACGATACCTTTGCTCTTTTGGGAAAATCTTCGTAAAATTCTACCTTCAACTTTTTGCGTATTCCTTGCCATCCCTGAATTCTTCCACATTTGTCACGCCCATCCTTTAAAGCTGATTGGTTGGCAATGGCTTCGTAAAGTTGATAAATTAGTATCTCCTTTTAGTTTCAATAGTATTAGCATTGGTTGTTTCAATACGTTGAAATAAGTGTTAATGCTCATCTAAAGGAAATATATCACAACAAATAAAAAAATCCTATATACATCTCTTCTTATGTAGGAAGAGTCAGGCGGACTGTTTTTGTAGTGCATTCGACACACTGCTGACTCCCATATCCATGAACGTCTGTGTTGGAATCGGTGCACTTGAGTCGTAGGATAATCAAAATTACCGTCTGATAAAGTCAAGTATGTTCACTAATCTCAATTATCAAAACACTAAGACCATATCAGAGCTGTACAGACTGGCATTTCTTGATGATTTCAGAACATTTTAACTACGCTTTAATATATTCATAGAATGAAATTCATTGCTCTCGTTTACAAACTTGTCATGATGGAAAGCAGACGAGTTAGAACGTTTATGTATTTCTTTTCGTAAAACGTTTTTATCGTATATAAAATCTTAATGCAAGTTAACCACCTTACCTAACATACGAATGATTTTCACATTATGTTTACCTTAAAAACATTAACCATTTACAAGTTTTACTGGAGTGTTTACACGCCAATATCAGCTGTCTAAAAAACGGATATTCTCCTGACTGTGACGACTGCAGATGACACGCCTTTTATCCCATAATATTCTCTTTTACATCTATGTATCTTCAAATTTGACATATTAATCGTTTGTATAATACATTCGGTTATTCCTTCAAAATAGAAGAATTTTATATGTATGTTTATCCTGCAGTTATTCCAGCAATGATATCAAAGTTAATAAACATTGCTAAGTGAAATCATTCTCTTATTACAATATGGAAATTGAATGCATATGGACGAGTAAAAGTCTATTCTATCGTGAAAGCTCATTTATGGTTATCTATGATAAAGATTCAAGTTACACAGTTATATTTGAGTTTCACAGTATCACGACTGAATATATGTTATACTATTATAAAAGATAGTTATTTCCGAGATATCTGGGAGAGATAACGCTAATTGACAGTTGATTGATGTGTAAGCAAATAATCCAGTTATTCCTTCAAAATATATGAATTTGATGTTTAGCCTAATCTCACAGTTTTTTTACGTGCAGTCCAATGATAAATAATTTCCATAATATTGGAACTGACAGGATAGGTTTATGCTTTATTACCTTCGCCAACGAGGTTGGAAGGAGGTTATATTGTACCTCCTGTTTGTGTGTGTGTTTTTTTTTTTGTGAACAGCTTCCAGTCCACAATTTCAACCGTAGAATAATGAAACTTGTAAAGATGAACAGTCATGTAAAAAGCTGGAAATTATTAAATTTTGGAAGGTCAAGGTCAAAGATCAAAGTCGCGGTCAAGCAAAATGTTTAATTCACGTATTCAGCCATAAGTTTGGACATTGTTGTCACAGAGACTTCAAACTTGGTTTATATTTGAGTGTATGAAAATCCACTCCAATTAATGCACGTTAATATCGAAGGTCAAGTTCGAGTCCAAGGTTAAGGTCAAACAAGATGTCAAATTCCGGTCATCAACCATCCGGCCTCAATCTTAATCATAAAGTAATGAAACTTGCAGGGATTTTAAACTGTTATGTAAAGAGCTGTTAAGGTCGAAGGTCAAGGTCAAGTTCAAGGTCAAAGTCGGGAAAAAGGTCAAATTCCGGTCATCAAATATACGGCCAAAACTTTAATCAGGAAGTAATGAAACTTGCAGGGATTTTAAACTGTTATGTGAAGACCTGGAAATGAATAATTGATTCTGGGAAAGGCACGCTGGTTTCGAGAAATAAGCCACCGTGGCAGAGGTCTGCACACTTAGAGTTCCTTTCTTGTTTCAAATGTGTTCTATAGGGACTGGCTTATGTATGACTATTCATATAAAAAAAAAAAATGATATGCTTTTATTTAGGGATGTTCATGACGGGAATAAAAGAAGATGCATACTCATAATGATTCGAGATCTTCAAAATGATATCATAAATGAATATATATAACTTCAGAAGGAGGTAAATGTATGCGCTACACCTATGGGAAGGAAAATCTGTCATTATCATGCGTGGAAGGAACATCGCCTAACAGAATCAATTCCGTACTACAAAGTCTAAGTCTGCCCTACTCTGATAATCATTTGGATTGCCAAGTTAACTCACGTAGAAGTATGACGTCATTCCCCTTTCGAGAGCTAACCAATCACAAGCATCTATTAGTGGAAGAGCAGCTGAAGTGGGCGGGGCTTCTGCTGTAAAAGTGGGTAACTTTGATTATAGCAAACTCTCACACCCAGAAGCAATTACCCTTATCAAAAAGTAATAGGTATCAGGCAACACTGAAACTAAAGAGAATTTTACAGCATAGGGGTAAAGCGAAAATAATAGTCATCGTGGATTTCTTATCTCCATGGAATAAAAGTGGGTAGGCCAGTCGGTGCAATCAATTCTTGATAAATAGTAGAATAGGTGGTATGGAGATGGACCAAAAATAAGACACACCAATTGCATAGACAGCGGGAGGCCTTTGTTGTTGAAATGATTATAAGAAGATAATACCGCTAGGGTCACAGACACTTGACCTGAATTCAAACCCTGAAACTAATCTATAGTGATAATGCAGTAATTCCGCTTCGTTTCCAATCAACTCACTTAAAAATGATCACCTCGTAAGAAGAGAATACAGCTATTTAGAAGTAGAGGAGGTGTGGTAGATGCTGTTCAAAACCAGGCAGATCCACTTTATTTCGGTACACTATATGACAGTTTCAATTTCAGCAGCTAAGAACTTCGTCATTCACTAAGTACAGAGTCTTCAGCTTTAGCTTGCTTGAAAGTACTGTAAATCCATGTAATTTATGAATATCAGGGAAGATGTCGAGATGTCACCAATAATGAGTACTGATATTGTGTTAAGATAATGTATTTGAACATTAAATAGAGAATATTTTACAGCAGCTGAAAATATTCTGACAACTCATCACGCAAGGCAAAGTTATCCATCACATGAAGAAATAAGTTATATAAAATACCACTTAGGTTTCAGCAACTCTCATTATTTTGCACTGATATTAATAATAAATATTAATAATAGCCAAATATCTATCTTATAATTTATGAGAATAATCAACTTTACTATCCAAAGTATATTCAATGCTATGGAATGCAAAAAAACCTTGAAATCTCCAGAAACCCCGGACTTGAATCGACAAAGGAATTTTTTGCGTTATATAATCTAATTTTTAAAGAACTGTTTTAAATCAATCTCTAATATCGTTTGCAACTTAGTGCAGTTGTGAACGTTGTAAAATGCATTCAATATACCTATGTACAAAAACATCACTTACGGTTTTATTGTGTTGCCCCCCCCCCCAAAAAAAAGAAAAAAAAAAAAAGTAGGAAATCGAAATCGGAACGTTACGTACCTGGCCATTAGATATAAGATACCTCAGGGCTTCAATTCAGGGTGATTTAAGGCTTCAAATTCATAACAAAGTTAAATAGTTTTTAGATCTAGTAAATTTATGGAACTCCGTACCCAAAATTTGTACTTCTGAGACCTTGGGACGTTGAAAATAAATTAGTTACATTATATGCGATAATCATTTGGTTCAAACAATCAAGGGACTATGTATGAAGTTCTGATGAAAAAGGCAGATGAAATAACAACAACAACAATAATAATAATAATAATAATAATAATAATAATAATAATAATAATAATAATTAATAATAATAATAATAATAATAATAATAATAATAATAATAATAATGAAATGTCCAATCATTGAAAATCTGGTTCTCATATGGTAGCCCAAACACTAAAATTTCTAGTACAGATCTTAAATCTTAGAAAACGTTTCCTAGGTATTTGCAAAATCCCATTTATTTTTCATGATCTAATGATGACTATTGGTCAGACCAGCATATTCTAATTCACGAGCACACACGGCTCTTCTACTACTGCTTCAATTCTCTGGCCGCTTTATACACCAATGTCTATAAAATTCTATAGCCCTTGATATACACCTCAAATTCCAACACGTTCGATTTGACCGCGTTTATCAGGAGTGCTGGCAAGACTACGTTGACATTTATTGACCATACATATTTTCCTTTCTATGGGTTATGCCATATGTATAGCGCCTAATGTGGACTTAGAATCATGTGAATGTGCTGCTATTCATTGTTAAGGCCCAAGACTGCAAACGATATTATTTTTCTTTCATTAATAAATCCAATATTCCAAATTACTTCTCTATAATCTCGTACTTCAAGAATCTACACACACACACACACACACACACACACACACACACACACATATATATATATATATATATATATATATATATATAGAGAGAGAGAGAGAGAGAGAGAGAGAGAGAGAGAGAGAGAGAGAGAGAGAGAGAGAGAGATGATGTGGCATTTCAACAATCAGGAAGAAAGATTAGAAGCCTTTCAATATATAGCTACCATTTCACAGTATTCAAAGAGTAAAACCCCGATCAATGAATCACCCTATTTTCTCTTTAGATAAACAACTTTATTTTCTTTTCTGAATAATGATCTTCACGTACCCTCCTGTTCTGCCTGTTCTTATGCATTATATTTTTTTTTCTTCATGATTGAGCCTACTACACTTCAGCCCACTTCAGAAGGCCGTCTGATCAACCAAACTGGAATATTCTCTTTCTTTCCAATTATGTTTGAGACTATCGATATTTTGGCTTGAGAATTAACGGAAGAAAACCTTGGAAAGATTGCATTATGGGACGGATTAATGTCTACGAAGGAATTTCGCTTGTTATTTATACTTCTCTGTATAACTTTTTTCTATGCATGAATCTTTTTTTATCATTTCTGTAGAGGCTTCTCAAACGTTAACCTTCTTGACAGAGCAGATTCAAACTCTTCTATCAAAACAATGACCCGGTCCTTACTCCCAATCTATATTCACCGCAAGTAACCATATGATATCTTTGTTTAATAATTGTTGAACATATCAGTTTCACCATCGCTATAAAGAATTCATAAGTAAATTCCTAGAGCAGTTTTTCATCCTCTTTATACACGCTAGGCTTCACAATCTGGCAAATGCTGGTGGCCTATTGGAAACGCCCCTGTCTGGTGATAGGAGGGCTGGGGTTCGAGACCTGCTCAAGTTCCATAGTTCCTTGTGGTGACTGCAACACCATCCCTGTGCACTAATGATGGGGGTTTTGGGTAGCCTATAGGTCTACCTGCTGGGCCTAGTTTGGGTGGAGAAAGGGTTCAGGCGCTGTTCGTATGATATATGGCCGGTCTCTAGGGCATTGTCCTGCTAGCTAGGGCATTGTCGCTGTCTCTTGGCTTTGCCATTTATGAGCGGCCTTTAAACTTTTAAACCAAGGTAAGAAACATTATCTTTCGTCAGTACTAGGATGGGTAACGAGCAAGAAATGCCAGACGCCTTCGGCATATAAATCTTATTAACACCAATGGGCATGGATCGGAGGTTGTAATTTCCATCCATAAGTACATGTAGAAAATGTTTCGAGTAGAACATTTTAGTTCCAACCCTGAAAGGAGGAAACAGGCCTATGGTGAATTATGACCTATTTGATATCCATTAAATGTATTCTACATTTTTCTATTTTTCTGATGCTAATGAGAGCCTTCATAAAGTTGCTTAATTTTTTAACTTTTGAAATAAATATTTAAGATAACGCTTTAAACAAAAATCCATTATAAAGTAAGGAATTTCTGCTATGGTATACTATGTCTTCTTGCGTGTTCCTGTATGATACTAGACAGTGTGACCTTTCCTGTTACTTGCTCACAATTAGATTGATTTTCCAATAGCCTTCTTATATGGAAGGACAGCCAGGCTCTAATCAATGAGCTGTTCTGCATTAGGTTTTGCAAACTTTATTATAAAAGTCTATGTCAATTAGTGCGTTGGAATTGGATCAAGAATGATGATTTCTCACTACACATTATTTGAAAAGGATTAATTAAAGATTGTAACTTTTACATCTAGATACTTGATAATTTAAAAAGATGGGTTACGACTCACTCCAATATTTCACTATATACCAACAAATGATTTTCTAATATTTTGTACACTGAATTAATGTATTTATATTTTATATTCCTTTATATATTTTGTTTTTCTGACGATTAAGATCCTGATAAAATATGAATAGGCCCTTATATATTGTCATAAAAGCAAGCAAAATCATGAAAGGAAATCGTACATAACCTTTTTATTTGTTTTGTTTCTTTCCTTTTTCTACGCATCAGATGTAAATGGAAAGGGGAGTTCAATGGATGCTTCCGGACATTAACAGGTATCAAAATACTGACCCTCATACATTCATGGCATTGGACTTTGAGTCTCTCAATGTATAACAGGTTTATTGTGAAAATAATTCCTCAACCTATCAACATAATTGTATTGTTCTATTCTTCTCCGTTACAAATGACCTTGTGTCCTAGCAATTTCACTGCATTTATCAGGATCTTCCACATTATCATATTTAATACATATACATACATATATACATATATATATATATATATATATATATATATATACATATATATATATTTATTTATATATATATATGTATATATATATATATATATATATATATATATAAATATATATACATACATACATATATATATATACATACATACATATATATATATATATATATATATATATATATATATATATATATATATATATATATATATATATATACACACACACATTTGTCGGTGTAAGTATGTGGCAAACCAACTTTGTTTAACCTCTAGTTATACATCGTGGCTCTTTCCCCACCAGTAGACCCAACTGAAAATGGGTACCAGCAAGTGCTAGGATTAAGAAATAGGGGGTGGTGGTTGCAATTCCATCCAAAAGACTTGATTAGGAGCCAGGAGGCTAGGTCATTCTGGTGCAATCTCTTCGGAAGAGAATTAATGCTGCCCTTCTAAAAGGTGAAAGATACGCATATATATATATATATATATATATATATATATATATATATATATATATATATATATATATATATATATATATATACACACACACAGATATGACCCCTGAGTTTTTTATATGCCTCTTAGGATAATGTTGTATGTGTGTTTATGTATGTAATAGAATTTCCTCTAAGATAAAACAATAGTCAACTGTTGCATATCTATGCAATAACCTCAGAATTGTCAAAGATCACCGTACGAGAAATCTTCACTGGAGTTTTTGTCGGTTTATGCATATATTTAATATGCGGGTTTTTGTGTGCATTAATGTTTCTTTCATATGCATATTTCAATTTTTATCTCTCTTCTCTCTCTCCCTTGCTACACAAAGAAATGGTTTAAGCTATCTATTTAATATAAACTTTTTTACCCATGTAACTCTATCTACCACCTAACTCCCTCCCTCAGCACCTGTCGTTGTGTCAAGTGATGTGGTTACCTTTGCCATTAACTGTGGCCTAGTTAAGCACCACAGCTGTTCATACAACAAAGCACTTCATTCCGGCTTAATTAGCGATATTTTTCCTCTTCGCAATTTTCTTCATTAAGTCGCCCTATCACCCGAGATTTATATCTTGGAAGTAATGCGAGAGAAAATGGTTTAGTTTTAGCTTGTATAGAAGGAGTCCGACATTAGCTGTAATATACAATGGAACTGACATCTCACATTCATTCACTTAATTGACTCTGGACTCTCTTCTGTTTGAAATACCAAGAACTAGTTGATATCTAGACACTACCTCAGTATATATATATATATATATATATATATATATATATATATATATATATATATATATATATATATATATATATATATATATATATATGTATGAAAACACACACACACACACACACACACACACATATATATATATATATATATATATATATATATATATATATATATATATATGAACACCCTACTTTATCACACCATGTTCAAGAGAGTACGAACAGTGATCACAAATAAATAAAAAAGATGAAATGACGAGCTGAAGCTACATTTTTAGTTTCAATTGAATTTTTAAAAAAATATATAGCATTTCATATCCATCTATCTATCTATGTATCTATGTATCTATCTATACATACATTCATGTATATATATCCATAAATTCATAGATATATACAGTATACTATATATATATATATATATATATATATATATATATATATATATATATATATATATATATATATATATATATATATATATATATATATATATATATATATATATATATATACATGATTTTATTATATATACTGTATATATATATGAATTTATATATATTATATATACACATAATTTTATTATATATATATATATATATATGCATTTATATATATTACATATATATATATATATATATATATATATATATAAATATACAGGCTGGAATAACTGGAGAGCAGCCTCAGGAGTTCTTTGTGACAAAAGAATACCACTCAGGTTGAAAGGAAAATTTCATAAGACAGTGGTAAGAACAGCAACGCTGTATGGAACGGAAACAGCAAGCATGAGGAAGACAGAGGAGAAGAAGATGGATGTGGCAGAAATAAGAATGCTTAGGTGGATGTCTGGGGTGACAAGAGAGGATCGGATAAAAAATGACTACATAAGGGGGTCGACAAAGGTGTGGAAATATCAAAGAAAGTGCAGGAAGGGAGGCTGAGATGGTATGGACACTTGATGAGGAGAGATGAGGACCACGTTGGGAGACATACAATGGAGATGGAGGTTCAGGGAAGAAGAAGAAGAGGGAGACCAAGAAAGAGAATAATAATAATAATAATAATTCTTTATTTCCAATATTTACATTGGGTATTCATAAAATATAAGGCTACAATTAGTAAAGTCGTCTTACAAACAGTTCAAATATTTGTTATTTTAGACATACAAAAGTTGTTATAAGAATCAATAAATCGGCTAAAACTTTGTAATTGAAATAATTCATCAGTAATAAAAGAATATAATGAAATCAGAAAGTATTTACTTAGAATATAGTGAGTAAAAATTACACTTGCCGAATAATGAAATACATTGTCATAGACCACATAAGTTGTGTTAAAAACAAGTCATGTACAAATCATATTAAAATAACACATAGTAATCAAATATGCATACTAGATTATAAGGAAATCTTAATTTGTAAATAAAAGCCATCTTATCCATAAATATTATCTAAAACTAATTCCAACATCTATCGAAGTACAGTAGTGCCTTCAAAAGCACTTTTAATAAGGCAATTAAGCATAACATTCTTACATTAATCGGGACCATTTAAGATTAGTTTCTTTAAGTTTACATTAAAAGCAGCGAGAGAGGATTTTTGTTTAATTGTGCCAGGTACTTTATTGTATAATGCTGGGCCTCGAACTCTAAACTGGCGGGAGCCTATCTCTGTTTTCGCCCTTTCTACATATAGATTTTCCTGCTGTCGAGTAGAAACCCCATTAACTGCGTGTACTGTTGGAAAATCGTATAACCATTCAGGAGTTATTTTACGTATTGTTTTGAATACCAAATTACAGACATCTATGGTATATTTGTCTTTTATCTTCAACCATTCTAATTTTTTGAGGTAAGGGGATATGTGGTCATGTTTTTTTACATTACCAACAGCCACTCGGGCGGCAAAGTTTTGAAGTTTTTGAACCCTTTTCATTTGTGTAGAGCCAGTTACTCCCCAAATTCTTAAACAGTAGTTGATTATACTCATAGCCAGCGACTGAACAACTATTTTACGCGTAGAGGAATCAAATGAGTCTTTTACTCTATTTAAATAAATTAAAGTGCCCATCACTTTCTTATAAATTTCATCTATATGAGTTTCAAACGTCATATATCTGTCAAAATAAACCCCTAGATTTTTTACAGCTTTCATGGGTTTAATCATATTTCCATTAAAATCTATTTGTACATTATCTCCAATTTCTGATATATATTGTCGGGAACCTATAAAAATTAATTGTGTTTTTTTCTCATTAAGAAGCAAACCATTAGTTAAGAAGTAGTATTTGGCCTTCTTTAGTATGCATTTTGCCCTATGAATTAGTTCGTCTATTTCACTTACATTTCCTTCAATTAAGATCTGGGTGTCGTCGGCATATTGGATGACAAAACAGCCGGGTAGTGATTTGACCAGATCATTGACATAAATTGCAAAGAGTATTGGGCCAAGAATAGAGCCCTGCGGCACACCAAACTCTACAGTTTTTTGGGACGACACAGTTTGACCCATTCTAACTGACTGGGATCTGTTATGTAGGTAATTCATAAACCAAAGTGGATCTATACTTAGTGATGTACATTTATCAAATAATATATTATGGTTCACGCTATCGAAGGCTTTTGAGAGGTCAAGTAAAAGGAGTAGTGAGACTTTCTTATTATCCATGTTATTATAAATCTTATCTGATACTTTTAATAGAGCCGTTTCAGTTGATAATTTTGGCCTGAAGCCGTGTTGACTTTGTGAGATTAGACCATTTGTCTCTAAAAAATTAGTTAATTGAATAGCAATTATTTTTTCCAGAACTTTTGACAATACCGGTAGCAAAGATATAGGACGATAATTGGAGACGTCTTCCATATCACCACTCTTAAAAACAGGAATTACGTGGGGATTTTTCCATAAGTCCGGATACTCTTTAGTGGCTATGGATGTGTTAATTATAACTGTAAGGTAAAAAGCAATAATATATAACCCATCCCTAATGAAACGCAAGCTAATCCCGTCAGATCCAAAAGCATTTGTGTTAGGAGGGACTGTGTGAGAGGAGATTTACAGGGGAAAGGGATTGATGAGGCAGAAGCGCAGAATAGAAAAAGATGGAAACGGCTCATCCGCAACGACGACTCCATATAAAAATGGGAACCAGCTGGGAAGAAGATATATATATATATATATATATATATATATATATATATATATATATATAGATATATATATATATATATATATACATTCAAGTTTACAGGTATATACATATAGGCTATATATTCATATATATATATATATATATATATATATATATATATATATATATATATATATATATATGTATATAATTACACAAACACACACACACATATATATATATATATATATGTATATATATGCATATATATACATATATATATATATATATATATATATATATATATATATATATATATATATATATGCAAGGAGAGAAGTAACTGCCTGGGTGCATTAACGCGCAAACACAAAACAGGTAATATTAAATGAGACTTTAAAAACTACGAAGAAAGGCTACATTTGTAATTTCCTACTCCGAATATTTTCTGAGAACCTGATGAAAAATCCTTCAAGTCAAAATAATATTCAAATGCGCCTCATAGAGACTTCTTGGAAAGGAAAAATAATAACACCTCTACGTCATTTACTTTCTGTTACCTTGACAAGTGCGGTATGTCATTCTAAACAATTGCTTTCTGCAAGCCATCTCATTAATAAACATTTCCCTTTCATGAGTGTTTCTTTTATCATCTGTTCAAATAACAAGCATTGTAAGGGCTATTCAATGGGAGAGTTTTGCTTTCAGTCCTTTGTAATACTTGCTTGTAATTCTTTGTAACGATTGTGGCGTACGATTAAACTTTTTTACAATTTATAATCTCCAAAAATTCTGATATCCTCGCTTTCACCTCCACTTCAGAATGACGATATAGAAATTCTTGCCTTTTGTAAATTTCTGTTCGACTCTCTCTCTCTCTCTCTCTCTCTCTCTCTCTCTCTCTCTCTCTCTCTCTCTCTCTCTCTCTCTCTCTCTCTCTCTTCTTGAGAACCTTCGTTACAAACTGATCTCTGAATGCATACAATCACTGATCGAATTAAATTACATACAAATAAAAAAGCTTTCGAGGATCTTTTTAACTAGCTCCTGAGTTGACGGATCTGAATATGATGACACCAAAAGGAGGCATCTCTTCGCTGGGAGATCTGATCTTGGATTTTGCACATCTCTCTCTAGACAGAATAATTAAAAGCAATAAAAAAAGTTTCATCATACGTGAAACTTGAAACCAACTTAACAGTAATATGAAAAAAACATATGTACACGACTATGAACAGCGAAAATAATAACTCATAAATTAAAGATAAACTGCCAGCTAAAATTGGTTAAGATGGCGGAGCCAACACACCATGAAAGGCTCAGTGTACTCCAGGAAAGCTACTTCAGCTAAAGGAAGGACAGTAACGATGGTTCTTACCAAAGAGGAAGATGTAGGAATGGATAGGGAAAAGTCAACCTATATACATACATGTATATATATACACACACACACACATATATATATATATATACATATATATATATATATATATATATGTATGTATATATGGTATATTATGTCATAAAACATTAATCAAAGCATATACAAGGAAAGACTTTATACTGTATTTCCTGCTTAAAACATGACGTAATGTACTTACTTGTATGCATTTATTTTATTAGGATCTAAAGATATGCGACAAGATTAAGCTACATAGTGATCACTAACAAAAAGTAATCATAATTAGAATTGAATATTTCCTTATGTGGAAACATTCCAAATTTTCCAACAGATAAAAATCACTTGAAATTCTTCTATGATATGAAATTTTCATATTAATCAATTTGAAGATGATATGAATATGATGATGACTTTGTTTATTATCCTAAGTCGATAGTAAATTGAGATACAAAATTTTCTTAAATCTTTCAATAACTTTCGAAGAGTTTATAGTACAATATGAATTCTGAACCACATGAGAAAAAAGAAAAAGTATCTGTGCTTGGTAACAATACTGGTGCCGAATTGTTAGCCGTGTAATAATTAGGTTTTAGTAACAATACAGTCATTGCATCACATACTTAACTGTTCTTAATAATGCAGAAGCACGTCGTTCACGACAAAATATGCAAACGTATTTAAGAGTTGCTAGCACAAAATTTACTTCAAAAACTCGAAGAATACTCGGATTTTCAACGAATAGGATATAATTCATTGTATGTCCTATTGCCTATGTCATGTAAGTGACACTTTCGATACTAACATTACTTTTTCCCCAAACCAATGGATTTATAAGTTTATACTTAAAAATATACATATCATGTTCACAAGAAGCCAGTGTTGCTACGATTGCTATATGTAACGCCAGAAACAAGTTCTTGATAAAACTGTAAGAAAGTGATATATAACAACAGGTCTGGCAATGTTACTTCCTTTGCATAACAGTAATATTACATGACCTATGCAAAAGGGAAAAGTACAAAATACTGCAAACTCATTCCAAGGTAAAATGACTCTAAAGAGATCACCTAATGAGGTACGAGTCACGGAGCACCTGTCATCGCCACAGAAACACACGAGTCGTCGCTGGAAAATCTAAACTCGAATCTCATGGCGAACAGCATAAACATTCTGCCTCCGGGACACAAAAATAAAACTTTCTCTTTCTTTGGACTACATTAATCTTACACCTTTTACTTAGTCTATTTGTCAACAAAATGTAATTAATTTAAATCAAAAGCATTGAAAAATGGCTCCAACATACATCTATGATTGTATGATATTATGAATATATATATGTATATATATATATATATATATACACATACATACATATATATATATATATATATATGTATATACTCACATATACCTACATATTTATAAATATATATATATATATATATATATATTCATCTATCTATCTATCTATCTATCTATCTATCTATCTATCTATATTTACACACATATATATATATATATATATATTCATCTATCTATCTATCTATCTATCTATCTATATATATATATATATATATACGTCCTTTCTGAGAGGGGATACCTTAACGTTGTGAAAGAGTTTACGTATCGCTATTGCCAGCAAAGCTATATTAGTCAGGGTCACCTATACAAGGTTGATTTGCTATGAGCGACTAAACGAAAATCTCCCACCATCACCATTCCGCACTGGCCATAGTGGTGATGAAAACTGGTTAGACCCAGACAAGAATTAACATGTGTGAGGTCTTTGCCCTGCAGTTGACTAGGAATGGTTGCATCTGTTGATTGTTATGATTGTATACGGTATATATACCCTGAATATATATATATATATATATATACATATATATATACACACACATATATATATATATATATATAGATATATATATATATATATATGTATATATATATATGTATATATATATATATATATATAGACAAGCGCCTAAACACTTATACAGATAGATATGAATCCTGATAAATGAGCAATAATTGAAAATAAAAATTCTGCAGTTTTTAGTTATATTTTCCTCCGGGTACAACCAAAATCCAAACCACTAAGACCATTTGAATCCCAAGCAACTACTTGCCTTGTGTATTAAAATTTGAAAGAGCTGTCCTTATACAGTAAAAAGTTTACCCTGCTGAAATATTACTGATTGTTATATTGTGGCTGTTCAAACTCAAAACTTCATTTCCATTCAAAACTTTCTGCTAGATAAGATAACTTGGCGGTACATACATATAAAAGGGTAAAACAGAACCGGAATAGATGACGAAAATTATATGTGAGGAGAAATAGACCAAAAACTAGAAACAATAATAATATATTTCTATATGAATTAAAAAACATAAGTTTTACGACGACAAATCGATCGACGATTATTGGATAAATACAGTACGTGTACAAAATTATGAACAAACTAACCAACATATACATAAAAAACATAATCTTACTAAAGTGTTTTGGATCTATAATACTAAATCCTACACTCTCATATATTTGTATACATGCATATGTTGTAATATCGATTTGGATCACGATTAGTAAATACAGAAACTCAAAACCCTTCACCCGTCTGTGAATAACCGTATTCCTTACTCGGACAGTAACACATAGTAAGAAGGAAGCCATTAAATGGCATTAAAGAATTCATTACCTTTCCTCTATAGTCATTACACCACAATGACGAGACATCAAATTTACGGCTCTATTCCACGGCTGAATGAAAGAAACTCTCATTACTTGGGATGAATGAACTTTCAGTGAACTGGAAGGATTTTTCCACTCATGTATTGAGTTCATGACGTTAGACGGTTGGTTTTTCAAAGAAACCCATTTCAATCTTTATATAGTATCATAAACATTACATTAAGAAAATTATGGTATATAAGTACCAAGAGTTACGAGGGGGTAAAAAAAAGAAAAGAAAAAAAAAAGACAAGGTAAAAAGAAAGTCTCTATAAAGAGTAAAATTTCAGGGGCCAAAATATTTACGAGACAGGTAAGCGAGGAAATCCAATCTTCCAACGCCAGCCCAAAGCCCTCGCCACAAACATCACATGCAAGAAGTGACGTTGATAACCACTAAAAATTAACGTGAAATTAAGAAGATAGACAATTTAACAGTCACAGAATTTATATATTTACGAGTCACTAATTATTAGTCTCGTTACATTAATAACGGAGAGAAAAGAAAAATAGATATTTAATAAGATAAACGTCGATTTAGGGTGATTTGTAATGGCTTGGAGGGTTGTGTTTCCTGGTTTGAACCGCAACCAGTAAACAAGAATTTGATGCACTATTTTTTTGAGGTTTTACTATGATTTGCCTTGGCAACATTGAGCCTTCCTGGATAATTTCTCAACAGCAACTTGAAATCTCTCCGGTTTAATATAATTTCTTTTTATTTATATATTTTGAATGGATAAATAAAAAAAAAGATTAGTGTCGTTCTTTTTTTTTTTTAAATCTCTTGCACAAATTATGAAATTGTTTATCATATTTCTATATCGACAAAGTTTTTCTTGAAAGATATGAGATTCAATTGTTGATACATCACTTTTGGGGATGCGTCAATGCACTCCCTGGAGAAAGTAACAGATTTAAATTCATTTGAATAAGCTGTTGACTGCGGTAATGAGTTGGTTCATATAAACATAAGAGAGATTTCAAACCTTCATAAATAAGTTTTCCTGGAAGACAAGATGTCGTGGCAGTCAAGGTGTTACAATAATTCAAACAATAAGTTAAAGAGATAACTAAGGAAAAAGTTCAAAGCTAGAATTATGGACTATGTTGATTGTTGTTGTTGAAGGTAAATCATTTACGAAAAAAAAAAACAGTTATATCAATGGTTAAAGTTAATCAGCAAATATGATGAAGACATTGTAGATTTAAAGATAAAATTTTATTGAAAAATTATTTTCTTTTCATCAACTTTCAAAACTGAATCTTAAGTAATTTACAGACAAAGGTCCAAAAGAGTTAAAATCAGAATTAGTATTGCTGCTGAATCTGCACTCGATTTATGCATGGAATGTAGAAGGTGTGAGAAATAATTAATAGGGTAATTATTGATAAAGCAGTTAATCTTCTCAATGCATGTTCGCCTTCCAGAAACGAAAGTCATCATGCAATGGCTCTGCGTGCTGTGTTAAAAAGAGTAATAAAGCAGATTTAAATACCAGACCAAAAGTTAATGACTTCGATAATGAAAGAAGAGTAATGAAAATTATATAGGATGTAAAAAAAGGTTTACGTACTGATTAGCAAAAAATGCAAAAACTGGAAATCAATTAAAATATTCTTTTAAAATAAGGAAAAAGATTAAAAAAGAAATACTGAAGTTTATGAAAAGTAAATTTATTGGTTTTATGATGAAAAAAGGGGATTTAAACAGAAATGGGTAAAATGGAAAAATAAAAAAATTCACAGACAAAAATGGTAAAAGCACATCATTATCATGAAAGCAGTCAGCATCATCCAGGGAAAGAAAGCAATAATAAAATATAGCCCCCCCCCCCAAAAAAAAAAAAAATACATAAAATAAGATTTTAGATGAAGCCGGGTTCATAAATACGACTTTCAACACACATGATGAAATAATTCTTCAAAGGCAATTAGCATGTGCTAAGATATCGGTACTAGAAAGCGTTATCAATTACCAATTGGAGGATTTAGTATTCATTACCATTTTGTGCTTCATAGAGATATACTGATTGGTAAATTGATTAAAAGAAAGTTTGGGCTTTTTGCAGAGAAATAGTGCAAATTAGTATGAGGTCATTGATAATTATCTACCGCCGCAGAGGAACGAAATTATGAAGTATATTTTGGGCGATTGGGCCAATGAGCAACAGCCTATCATTCTGTTTAAAGGTTTAAAGACTGCTCATGAATGGCAGAGCCAAGGGACGGTGACAATGCCCTAGCTAGAAAGACAATGTCTTGGAGACTAACCATATACATATGATCAGCACCCAAGCCCCCACTCCACCAAAGCAAAGATGAAGAAGGGCCAGGTAATGGCTGCTGATGACTCTGTAGGTATACTTATATGCTCCCCTAAAACAATTAAGTTCACAACGACGGTGAGGTTGCAAACACTGCAAGAAACTCGAACCCCCAGCCCAGCAGATCACCAGGCAGGGACGTTTCCAATAGACTACCACAACCCAAATATATGTATATATATATATATATATATATATGTATATATATATATATACATACATATATATATATATATATATATATATATATATATATATATATATATATATATATATATATATATATATATATATACTATATATATATATATATATATATATATATATTGAAGAGGAGTTGTAAGTTTACGTATTGACTGACAGAATTCATATTACCTGGCACCGTATAACAACATGACGTTGAAATTGACTGAGTTTTGTAGATGATACGATAGTGAAGATGGAAAATAATGCTGAGAATATTCTCATTGGGAAGAAAGCAATTACATTGGGGAAATATATGTAAAGGAAGTCTTGACCGATTATATACAGTCAAACTTGATAATATGCTGACATTTACTGAGCATTGCTTTCCCAGAATAGAATC
>NC_090725.1:199894235-199899235 GCF_036898095.1 Palaemon carinicauda
ATAACCCACATACTCACATCTGTATAAGTTGGAAAACAAAGAACTCATGATTTATATAGTCAAATTCAGACCTGAAATCAAGGACAATCTTACGAACTTCCTGACCATAATGAAGAGATTCAAGTTCAACATTGGAAATTGTAAAATGGACATGAGACATCCAAGGCCTTTCAAAAAGCCACACTGCAGACATGAGAAAAGATATTTACCTTCAGTGTTACTACTTATAAGTTTTTCCAAAATGTAATAAACAAACTTTAGACTAGCAGGTGCAACTCGGGACAGATATTGTTTATGAGATCGACATTGTCCCTCGTTGAATTCGCTCTCTATCACACAGTTCACTGTAAAGTTGCTACATTTAACAGCATACTTAAGAAGGCTAAATGATAGCTGTGTCTTTCCAATTATAGATATGGCCATAAAATTGGCAGGAATAGAGAAACTATGTTTCACATCAATCCCTGAAATTTTCATTTGGATATGTGAATTACTCTAGGGACAATTCACTCCACCGCCAAAAATAACCATTCAACCCATACCGAAATAAACGTTTGCTGTGGCTTTTCATTGGCAGATATCAACATGAAAATTGGTATGAACAAAGTAAATATCCATGCCATAAATCTCTGAAAATTTCATTTAGGCATGTGAAATATTGTACGAGTAATTTTTTGATACTACCGCTAGAGAGTTATTGGGTCCTTTGACTGACCAGACTGTCCTCCATTGGATCCCTCTCGCTGGTTACGCCTCATTGCATTTTTGCCGACACATACACAGAATAGTTTGGCTTATTCTTTACATGTTCTCCTCTTTCCTCATACACATGACAACACTGAAATTACCAAACAATTCTTCTCTCAAGAGGTTAACTATTGCACTGCAATTGTTCAGTGGCTATGTTCCTCTTGGTAAAGGTAGAAGGGACTCTTTAGCTTTGGTAAGCAGCTCTTCTAGGAGAAGGACGCTCCACATTCAAATAATTGTTACAGTATCTAGCCTTGCGTAGTGCCATAGCCTCTGTACCATGGTCTTCCACTGTTTTGAGTTAGAGATCTCTTGCTTGAGGTTGCACTCGTTCACACTATTCTATCTTGTCTCTCTTCTTGTTATTTTTATCCTCTAGTTATTTTCGAGTTTTTTTATAGTTTATATATGAAAGATTTATTTTAACGTTACTGTTCTTCAACTTCTCTTGTAGTTTTTCTTATTTCCTTTCATCACTGGGCTATTTTCCCTGTTGGGGTCCTTGGGCTAATAGCATCCTGCTTTTCCAACTAGGGTTGTAGCTTAACAAGGAATAATAATAATAATAATAATAATAATAATAATAATAATAATAATAATAATAATAATAATAATAATTTACGGCGCCGTCGAAAATCAGCCTCCAGCGGATATAAAAAATGGCTACTTTGACTTTTCTATGGCAAGTATCAATACAAAAATTGGTATGAATGTAGTTCAAATAACAACCACCAATCCCTGTGAAACTCAATTAGATATCTGTAAAATTCTAGGAGTAGTTTGCGGCGCCTCACTGATGGAGAAGTATCACCAATTCTCTAACAAGTAAAAAAAAGACATATCCACCTAACTCTCCAAAACTAAGGGAAAACTTAGGAGTTAAGAAATGGAGAAAAGAGAAAAAATACCATTTGAGTTTACACCTCAATTTCCAGGAAGGTCCAATAAAAGTATTTCTATTTCACGGGACCGAAAAGCTCTACTATAAGCTGGAAGGAGGAATATCGAGTTCCTCATTACTCTGCTTAATAATGATAATAATAATAATAATAATAATAATAATAATAATAATAATAATAATAATAATCTTTATTTCAGCAAAAGCCGTATACAGTTACAATAGGGGTACAGTGATCTTACATTTATGACATCAGTAAAAAAGATAAGATATGCAATAATATCAGTGATACAGTACAAACATCATTTAGCAGGTTGAACACAGAGTTCTAAGGTCTGAGTAATAAAATCACAATAGCATTAACGCTTAATAGTGATGATAACATACATATCAGCAAATAAAAAAAAAAATGGAGATGATAATGATAATTATGTTGGAACGAAAAATTGCTTGGATAATGATAGTACTCTGAACAAAAAAATAAGAATTTAGTCACAGAGCAGGTGGTGTGGAGGAAATACAGGACTTCCAGACAGTATAGATATACTATAATAAAAACACGTTATCATAACATTACTGGATGTTATACCTAAGTTATTAAATGATGAGGATTTTGCATAGCCACACCAACACAGATTAGTAGATACAATTTATTGCACTTACGCTTCCCTACTCCGTTTCCCACATTTTGGATTTTATTCTAGCTGCACTTGCAAGGACATTTTGAATTAAAGGATTTTCACTAGATCATAGGCGGGAGGTGAAACTTACTATAGAGCGTCGAATGATGGTTTTTAGGTTATCCAGTCTATTTTCAACAAACATCGCTGAAGCTGAAATATTATCAAACACAGCATAAAGCTATATGGTCTAAGCAGAAAAATCTTAAATATCCTCGAAAGGAAAAAGTTTCTCAAATTTTTCTCATTGGGATTTAAAGACTTGTACTCGCATTGTTAAGCAAGTTTATCAAAAACGTTCGGGGAAATAAAAAAAAAAATATAATAACAAGAAGTTGAGGGAACAGTAGATTCTACAAATACTCATCGGTATGAGATAACGTGTCCTGTGTTTTTTGTTATAAAACAAACCCAATCGATAAAATATTAATGTAGGGTAATAGAAGGTGACAGAATGATATTTAGTATATTATATGGATCTCTCTCTCTCTCTCTCTCTCTCTCTCTCTCTCTCTCTCTCTCTCTCTGTGTGTGTGTGTGTGTCCTTCACTCCCTCTCTCTCAACCTGTCCTTCAGTATCTGCTAGTTTAAATATGAGAGAACAAAACCAGTCAGATGAGAGATTGCCAAATAAGTGTCAGTTTGGAAGAAAGTGCCGCAATATAGAACGAGGTTAATTCTATATTACTTTGTACATTACAGTATCTCATGCCATCATTATACCTAGTAATGACAGTTTGTAGTCAATGATTATATAATACTTATTCATAAAGAAAATGTATTCAATTGCCTCGAAGAAAGTAGTTATACATCAACAGACTAAATATTTTAAGTGACAGATGTTCTCTGTTGTTTTGGTGTAATCGATTACCCTGTGGAGAGACCCATAGCACAGATGTTTAGAAATTAAGTAGAAGTAGGCTTCATCAGATTATTAGAAAATCATGAATTAACTTTAATTCAAGAACGCGTAATAATAATAATAATAATAATAATAATAATAATAATAATAATAACCATTGGCAACATAGAGTAATAAAATCATAGTCAATACAATTGCTACTTTTGCTACATATTGCAATGGCCGTGAAGTTCACCGTAGTTGGTGTCAGTAATCTTAGCAGTCATGACCCCAGAAGTCATATAATACATCAATCAACCAAGTTCACATAATAGTTGCTGTTGCCGATAATATCTTTTAAGCCTAGCATGTGTTTTATCAAATTTAATCAATAACGTGATTAAGAGGGAACTGACTACTATCGTTTACACCTTCATGTTACTAGGACTCTGGTCACACTGGCTAATGTCATGTAAGCTATCAATAATTGTCGCAACTATAAATGAGAGGTAAAGTTAGTAAAGGCAAATATCACAACTTTTGACTATGAAAACCTAAGACCACATAGTCAATGCTTCTCCATCATAAGGCTCAATACTCCAAAGCATTCTAGAAGCTCTGTTCCACCTATCATTAAGTTGTGGAATGATCATCCTAATCAGGTAGTTGAATCGGTGGAACTTCAAAAGTTCTAACTTGCAGCGAATGTTTTTACGTTGAAAAGGCTGACATACGTCTCTTCTTATACTGAAGGTCTATTTTAATGTTGTTACTGTTCTTAAAATATTTTATTTTGACTTTTCATTACTTCTCTTGTAGATTATCTATTTCCTTATTTCTTTTCCTCACCGGAATATTTTCCCTGTTGGAGCCCTTCGGCTTTTAGCATCGTATTTTTTTAAGAAGGGTTGTAGCTTAGCTGCTAATAATAATAATAATAATAATAATAATAATAATAGAGTATGATTTCAGTGAACCTGGAACGGCTATTAAAAATTTGACCGAGGTGAGAGTGGTTGCTGGGGGTGGGGTGGTGGGGGTTGGTGGATGGGAGGTGTTAGCCGGCTTCGCCCACTACACAGTCAAATTGTCAATGGAACAGTCATTATGACCGTAAACCTACGACTTGCGGGGTGGTTTGGGCAGGAAGTGTAACTTATAGGACTACGGTTTGTTTGAGTAGGAACAATACAGTATAAATTACTTTAAAATTCGTGATCGGTTACTACAAGGATGCAAACCATCGTCCTTTCTTAGAAGACTTGATCTTAGGGGGAAGGAAGTCCATATAACCAATCTGGCCATTTACTTTCTTGTGATGTAAAGGCATTTGATCTTGTTAAAAGGAGCTGAAGTGATTACTCCTGCCAACCTCTTAACAACATGAGCATTAAACTTTCCCCAAAACATAGGATATTATGGGGCAGGGTCCTATTATGGTACCCTACAACTATCATTTATGAGATTAATTTATCGCAGTATTAGTCTCCAGGCTAGTACAGCGGAATTGCGTTTTCCTTGCATTTGCATCATCATTTGCATGGCACATCAAGTCCTGCCTAAGCTCGGAAATCTGAACTATTTACTGGGGAGGTTACTGTCGTAGTTGGGCACCACAACAGGGAGTTAGGCTTTCCCGACTGACGTTTTGATGAGAATATCTTCAGATGAAATTGGAACTGAAATCAGATTAACCTTTAATGTTTCAATTAGATGATGAAGGTATTTTAAAATGAAATCCTTATCCCCACATAACTGACGCACACTCTTTGAAATCAACTGTAAAGTTCATTGACTTATTACAGGAAAAATTACCTGAAGAAAACTTGCC
>NC_090725.1:199904235-199906735 GCF_036898095.1 Palaemon carinicauda
ATATTGTATATATGCATGTATATGTATGTATACATTCTGTATATATATATATATATATATATATATATATATATATATATATATATATATATATATATATATATATATATACATCATTATCATCACTAAGTAAGCTGTAACCGTGGTTGGAAAAGCCAGCTGTTACAACCCCAAGGGGCCCAACAGGGGAAATTAGCCCAATGAGGAAAGGAAACAAGAAAATAAATAAACTCTATGAGAAGCAATGAATAAATAAAATGAAATATCTTCAGATCAGTATCAACGTTGAAATAGATCTCTCATATATAAACTATGGAAAGAAACTCATGTCACCCTGTCCAACAAAAGAAATAGAATTCGCTGCAATTTTAGACTTCTGTAGTTACACCGATTTAACTTACTCATTTCATAATATGGGCACACCTGAAATAATACTTCTAGAATACTGTGTGGTATTGATTCTTATAATGGAGAAGGTAAGATTGTTAGATTTAACTACATACCTAGTCTTACGTACAGTATGGTACAATCTGGGGAGATATGAATATAAAGGATGGTCAGAATTATGAAAATTCTTATGCAACTGATTGGTGGTGTCAGAGATTAATATCCAGACCAGGAATAAGAAATTTATTATTATTATTATTATTATTATTATTATTATTATTATTATTATTATTATTATTATTATTATTATTATTATTATTATTATTATTATTATTACTAGCGAAGCTACAACCCTAGTTGGAAAAGCAGGATGCTATAAGCCCAAGGACTCTAACAGAAAAAAATAGCCCAGTGAGTAAAGGAAATGAATAATCTACAAGAAAAGTAATGCACAATTCAAATGAAATATTTTATGAAGAATAAAAACATTAGAATAGATCTTTCAAATATATACTATAAATACTTCGAAAAAAAAAACCAGGAGGAAGAGAAATAAGATAAGTTGTGTGCCCAAGAGTACCCTTAAGGAAGAGAACTCTAACCCAAGACAATGGAAGACTTTGGTAAAAAGGCTATGGCGCTACCCAAGAATACAGAACAATGCTTGATTTTAGAGTGTCCTCCTAGAAGAGGTGCTTTCTAAAGCCAAAGGTACCCTTACTAAGACGTAAGTAGCCACTGGACAATTTCAGTGCAGTAGTTAACCGAGGGGTCGGGAACCTCTATTTGTGGAAGAAGGCCATCTTAAAATTTCTCATCACTCATTAAGGCCGCACAGAACATTTTTGGAATTATTTTATCTCATAAGAAAAAAATTATTAGTTATATGAGTAAAGAAAGACAGACTACAACATTACATTTCCAAGTATTCTAATTAAGTAAGTACTTTATATACAAATAATAATTAACTGAACAATATTAAAACCAGAATTTTCAGAAAATTCACTTGAGTTAATAAGTAGTTTTCAAAGTAATAAGTAAAAGAATAACGTAGAAACCATGCCATTTCCACATTACTTTAATCAACTGAGTTGTTTCTTTATATTCAAGTAACAAGCAAAGGAATGAATATCTTATAGGAAAGATAGCATCAAGAAAATATAATTTTCAAATATTTAATATAGGCAAGTAGGTACTTTTTATACAAATTAATGACTTTATTTAATTTTCTTATTTCGAGAATGAATTCTGAATATCAGGCTCTAACATTGTGGTTAATCAGTTTCTATTGATCCTGCAAATGCTCCACTGTCCTCCGTGTTCTCAGCGAAATCTTAATTTGCGTCAAGAAGTTTATTCACAACAGTACGTTGAAGAAAAGTAACGTATCAATCGTCGTGCATGTTGACGAAAGCGAGGATACTCAACCATTTTTTTATTATCAAATTTCGATGGAATATTCTCTCTTTGTCTAACAAATGTTTCAGGATGTCTTCAGAGATTTCAATAAGCTCCATTTGTAACTCTCCAGAACCTGTGATATAAAAGCCAAGGTAGTCTGATGATACATAAACTAAGTGTATCTGAAAAGCAAGTCTCAGAGTGATGTTGTACTTTTTCAAAATAACTGAATCTTTTACTGTATCGTTATATTAATATGTCTAAAATTGATTCGTATTCCAAAATGCTCACATATAACTTCATTTTCTCTTATTACTATCGAAGACTGGTGAAAGCGTTCTTCCGAAAGTTACTGATTGAGCCAAAATGGAATTGAAATATAGCTTTTTTTTTTTGAATGTCTGAATTTATAGTTACATATCATATATACATTTATTTCTGTCTTGCAATGCTATGTTTAAATCATTCTATTTGGATATAACACTTTATAAAAATGCAACATCTCTGTAAGAATTTAGATTTGTTAAAACACATTGTTAGTTGTTTTCTTTCAAAAAGTAAATTATTTGCCATTATAAAGATAAACTTTTAACTTTTAATTTCCATTGTGACGGCCAGGGTACTTTTGAGGGATAAGGGAAATCTACACTAATTACTCCACCGTGCATCATCAGCATATTTCGAAATTGACGATGCTTCGACGCATTTGGTC
>NC_090725.1:199916735-199936735 GCF_036898095.1 Palaemon carinicauda
ACTATACTCGCCTATTTCGCTGATAACAAATATTATCATATTTTCGTTCGTTCAAAAATAAATGAAAGTTGTAATTGCAAGAATATCTTAAATAAGTGCAAGATAATTATAATTAAATGTAAGCTTATTTTAGAAGATTAGTTCAAGAATAAATACACGATTAGTTCAGATAAATTCTGTTGGAATAAACGTCGAATACAATTAGTTAAGAACAATGTCATTTAGATTCAATACTGGTGGACTAAATGCCAAAGCATACCAAATCAATAATAGTGTCATGACTGTAAAATAATCTTAAGCAAGTGCTAGTGGGACAAATGCTAGCTAAATATCTGCAAAGTTATTCTAAATGAGAAGTAAAAGAAAAAATGAGATGAATTTTAGTAAATGCTACTTGAATAACAGCAAGGTTATTCTAAATAAAAGGTTTATGAAAATTGCATGAAAACTTTATGGAAATGCTTGCAGAGTATTAACGAAGTTATTCTAAATAAAATGTATAAAACAGTAAGAGGACTTTAAGTGAATTGTAGCTGAATATCTGTAATGTCATTCTAATAAAAAAGGTATAAGAACAAATGCAATAGATTTAAACAAATGCTAGCTAAGTAACTTCAAGGTTATTCTAAAAGAAAGTCAAAGAAATATGAGAGGACTTTAAGTAAGTGCTAATTAAATCATTACAAGGTTATCATCAATAAAATGTATAATAAACTACTTAGGGGGCATAGATTTGCTTTTGTGTTAACTGCAAGGTTATTCTAAATAGTTTATATGAGAAAAAAGTAAGATGACTATTTTATGTAAATGTTACCTGAATAATTATATTATTTTAGTAAATTTTGGCTTGAAAAATAATTTGAAGAGGATGTAAAATAAATGCTAGATGATCACATGCAAATACATTCTAAATAAAACGTATAAACATGAACGCAATATGTTATTGAATAAATAATGGCTGAATAACTCCGAGGTCATTGGGAAAAAAAAGATAAAAATATAAATGCAAGAAGGCGTTGAATTTTGCTGGCTGAATAATTGCTAGATTATTCCGAATAAAAGGTATAGGAATAAACGGAAGGCAATTTCAAATAAATGCTAATTGATTAACTGCGAGGTTATCCTAAATATAAGGTTAAAGAATAAATACAACAGGCTTTAAACTAAATACTGGCTGAATAATTGCAAGATTATTCTGAATACAATGTACAAGAATAAACGGAAGATCATTACAAGTAAATGGTAGCTGAACAACTGCAAGGATATTTTAACTAAAAGGCAAAAGAATTAATGCAAGAGGACTTCAGATAAATTATAGCTGAATAAGTGCATTATAGATTTTATATAACAGATATATAAATAAATGGACGAGGACTTGAAATAAATGATTGCTGATTACTGCAAAGTTATTCTAAATCAAATTCATAAAGATAAACACAACATAATTCCAAATAAATGCTAGCTGAATAACTGTAAGGTTATTCTAAATGAAAGGTATAAGCCTAAATTTGAACAAATAATAAGTGCAATGTTATTCTAGATAGAAGGTATTAGAATAAATGCCAGCGAACATTGAATGGATTATAACTAAAAGGTGTAAGCAAAAATGCAAGAAAATTTTTAATAAATGATAGCTGACTAATTATAAGATTATTCTGACTGAAGGGTATAAGAATAAGTAGAAGAAGGCTTAAAATAAATGGATGCTAACTAAAAGGTTATTCTTATTATAAGCTATATGAAAAAGTGTATGAGGACTTCTATTAAATGGTAGATGTATAACTGCAAGGTTATTCTAAACAAAATCTATAAGAAGAAATGAAAATAGAAGTTTAAGCAAATGCTTGTTGAATTACCTTAAGGTTATTCTAAATAAAATGAGAAAAAGATGCACCGGTATTGTGAGAAAATACTAGCTGATTAACTAAGGTTATTCTAAGAAAAAGGATTAAGAAAAAATGCAAGAGTACTTTAAGTAAAGGCTAGTTGAATAATTGTATTGTTACTCTGAAAAAAGGCAAAAAAAAAAAAAAAAAAAAAAAATAATTATAAATGCTAGCTGAATAAGTCCATAGTTTTTGTATATAGAATGTATATGAATAAAAGTAAGACGACTATATGTATATGCTAGGTGAATAACTGTAATATTATTCTATATTCAAGGTCTAAGAATAGATGAATCAAAGAGGACTTAAAATTAATGGTAGATATTCATCTGCCAGGTTATTTTAAATAAAATCCAAAAAAGTAAATGGCCGAGGAAATAGGTAAATGCCAGTTAAATAGTTGCAAGGTTATTCTTTAGTATAAGGTATAAGAATAAATGCAAGAGGACTTTGAGTACATGATAGCTGAATAACTGCAAGGTTATTCTAACTAAAAAATAAGAATAAATGCAAGAACACGTTAGATAAATTCTGGCTTTATAACCGCAAGATTATTCTGAACAAAATTAATAAGAATGAATTTAAGCAGACTTTGTATATAATCTAGCTGACTCACTACAAAGTTATTCTAAACAAAATATATAATAATCAACAAAAGAGAATTTAAATAAATGCTAGATGTGTAACTGTAAGGTTGTTTTTAGTAAAATACGTAGGAATAAATGCAAGAGGGCTTTAAGTAAATACTAACTGAATAACTGATATGATATTCAAAATAAAATATTGAAGGATAGATGCATTAGGACTTCAAATATATGGTAAATTAATAGCCGTATGGTTAATGTAAATAAAAGGTATAACAATAGATGTTGATATTTTTAATAAATACATGCTGAATAACTAATATTATTTCCAATAGAAGGTATAAAAATAAATGCAGATGGACTTTAAACAAATGATAGCTGATTAACTGCGAGGCTATTCTAAATGAAGGTATAAGGACCAATGCAAGCAGACTTTGAATAAATGTAATTTGATTAATTGTAAGGTTATACTAAATGCAAAATATATAATAATAAACACAAGATGATTTTGAATAAAGTCTAGTTACAAGAATTAATGCAAGGGTACTTTATATAAGTGGTAGCGGAATAACTTCGAGATTATTCTAATTCAATGGTTTAAAAATATATGCAAGAGGACTTGATTACTTGCTAAATCCCTGCAATGTTATTCTAAACTAAAGTTATAGGAATAAATGCAAGAGCATTCGTGATAAATAATTAAAGAATAATGGCAAAATTTTCTTGAGTAAATAATGCAAGTGTTATACGCAGTACTAAGAGCGGAATAGGGTGGGTTCGCACATTAATGGGCAAATAATTCATTGAGAAAATAGTAAAAATCAAGACTAGTTGAGAATAAATAAGATGCAAATAAACAAGGAAATACGGATTTTAGAGGTTTGGTTAAAAAATAAGTAGTATCTGTGATGTATTGTACAGTAAATATAATTTATTTACATAGATTATTCATTATTGGCTTAAACATTTCATAATTCTAAACGAGGAACATTAACATTAAAAATCTAATACCTCCTATGCTGCACCATCTTAGATTAAGGAAATCCACAAGTTATTACTTGACATCGTAAAAAGTGAACGCTCTCTTTTATGATACCGTAAAACTTTCTCTCGATACTGAGGCACCGAAAGTGGTGGCTTCCTTTAGTGCCTGAGAAAATAAATCTTTCTCTTTTTCAAGGATCATTTAGATTTGCCGCATTAATCTCTTGCTCTTTCTCTCTCTTGTGGTGACTATTACTATAGTAAACGTTCTAATCTAACAGTACACTGTGTACGTAGACGGAATACAGTATTGACAAATGTGAACCCCATAAGTACACATATGAAGACTAAAAACTACATACTGTTCGAAACACGTTAATGACAATATATTTATATATATATATATATATATATATATATATATATATATATATATATATATATATATATATATATATATATATATATATATGTGTGTGTGTGTGTGTGTGTGTGTATACATATATACACACATATATATATAAATATATATATATATATATATATACATACATATATATATATATATATATATATATATATATATATATATATTTATATACACATATGATATAAATATATATACATATATATATATATATATATATATATATATATATATGTATATATATACACACATATATAAATATATATATATATATATATATATATATATATATATATATATATATATATATATATATATATATATATATATATATACATATATATATGCAAACACACACGCACACACACATATATATATATATGCATATATATATATATATATATATATGTATATATATATATATATATATATATATATATATATGTATATATATATATATATATATATATATATATATATATATATATATATATATATATGTATATATATATATATACACACATACACAAAAATAGCAACATATTCAAGTTCTTCGAGTACATCATATTAATATCAGGGACAAATCTGTTAACGGCCATTTAAACTTTACATATTTCTTTTTGCCCTTTGCCTACGTAGACATCCAGCCTGGGGACCTTCATGACAGTTTTGATTAACATGCAGACTGTTCGAATGGGCTACAGAAGTGGAAAATAAAACAATATTCATTGGATCAAGGTATACTATTGTAATCTAAACCTGATTATATATATATATATATATATATATATATATATATATATATATATATATATATATATATATCTACAGGAAATTCTGAATATATAATTTTGGTATAAGATGACTGTTTATTACTATCCTTCAAAATTGCATAAGACTAGCCTTCTTTTGAGTATTTTAAAGGAGATAAACAGAGTCCAATGTGTTTGGAAACCTCGTGTAAAGCAAACACCCCATTCTACATCGAAGGCAAATCAAAAAGAGAAAGCTTCAGTTGAAATACGTGTTAGGACACAAACAATACCAAATCATACGCAATCCAAGAAACATGTCCTAAAATGAACAACCGTAAAAAGACGTTGAACGTCTTGGCTATAAACAAATTTTTTATATGTTGATATTTTGAGATTGACCTTACAATAGAGACAATGAGATTGTTTGCAAAAACCGCGCGAACACATCGTCTGGCATGTCCCAGTTATAATTTATGACGAGGTGGAATCAACCCTTATTAGATTTAAAGCCACATTTTTATGCCTACCTGTATGTCCGTAAGTATAAATACAGAACATTACACGAAAACCAATTTACAACTGATAAAGATGATCTATCACACGTCTGCTTATTAATCTATATGCTTTAGTTTAAAAAAAAAAAAAATAACTGGTAGAAGTATTAGAAACTAATGGTCTAAATTTTTAGGAATATAGAGAATGCATACACGATAAGAGGTGAATGGCCTGCGGATGGGTTCAACGGGCTACTGATAACCATTTGGTGTTGTCATTTCAAAGGGTTAAGTTGTAAAAGTTTTTGTAGTTAAGTCTCCCTACGTCAGTAATCGTTATCGTCTCTTTTATCAGGAGCCATCCCTTGTTTATATATATATATATATATATATATATATATATATATATATATATATATATATATATATATATATATGCGTGTGTGTATGTGTGTGTATATGTGTGTATGCAATATATACATACATACATGTATATATATATATATATATATATATATATATATATATATATATATATATGTATATATATATTCATATATAGATAGATAGATAGATAGATAGAGAGATAAAAAAACATATTGCGGAACTTTCATCATATGAGTTTTACAACAGTAATCTGAATATGTGACAGGTGACAAGATTTTTTTTACGAACTTAAAAAAAAAAAAAAAAACTTGATAGCATTTTTTGGACAACTGTTATCAATTTTGGTAGTAAAACAAGATAATATAAAAAATGCCACGGATGCCAATTAGCATTTTAAAACACATGTAGGATGTGATCCATTGAGTTTTCAGGCATTGTACTTAAATATATTTGGACTAAACCAGAAAGGTTAAGCATATGATATGCAACTTACTCTCGTAAAGTTTGCCGTAATTTTTCGCCTGGCTAAAAGGACATAGTCACACTCTTTTTGTGACCACGATCTATTTTTGCTAAGAACCAATAGAAGAAACATTATTAATATTTTATCACACTTCTTTAAAAATCTTGTTATATATGTGCAATTATGAGAACAAGCGCGATAAACGTGCAAACTGTTTACACGATTTTCATCGGTCCCGGGAAATTGAAACACTCTTAATGGACATTGATGCTTATGGAGGTGTAGTCCCATATGGTGTATATATATATATATATATATATATATATATATATATATATATATATATATATATATATATATATATATATATATATATATATATATATATTTATATACATACATATATATATATATATATATATATATATATATAGATAGATAGATATATATATATATACACACACACACATATATATATACATATATATATATATATATATATATATATATATATATATATATATATACTGTATATGTATGTATATATATATGATAAATTTTGCACATTTTTTTACGTGATTTTCATATTCAAATAAGCCATATATATATATATATATATATATATATATATATATATATATATATATATATATTTCTCAACACCTAAAAGTTCTCTGCAATTTTCCGCAAGTTAGCAAGAAGAGGTTCTTAATGTGCTGGTTGGAGAATGAATAATGTTACTCTATTAGGTAAATGTGTTTGTGGTAGCTGAAAATTAAAGCTCAACTCCCATAAATCCCTTATTATCTAAAGTTTTTGAACGTCTTCTGGCAAAACGTCTTAATATGTTTGCTGAAGGTAATCATCTGTTCCCTAGTTTGCAATTTGGCTTTCGCAAAGGCCTTGCAACATGAGATGCCCTTCTTACAATCTTCAATGCTGAGGCCTAAAGAAATCCGTTGGTTATGGTCAGGATGATCATTATGAGGCCCTTGTTTTCAAACTCACAGAGTTTGGAGTTAGTGGTTCTTTTCTTAGTATCATTATTGCATCTTTAAGTAATGGATTGCAAAGAGTAGTTGTTATTGGTACTATTGCATAGGGATGTGATATCTATTGTTCCTCAGGATAGTGTTCTTGACTCATTAATTTTCATACTACATACACATGACATGTGGTTTGGCCTAGGAAACAAGCTCGTTGCATATGCAGATAATGCAACTCCCTTTGCCTCAGTTCTATCTTCTGAAAGTAGATCTGGGGTTGCTGAATCCCTTAATAGAGATCTAGCTAAAATTAGTGCATGGTGAAAATTATGAAGCCTGAAGACAACTCAAAATATGACTCTAAGTAGGTTGAGGACAGTGGCTCCCCAACTTCTAAATCTCTATGTTGATAATGTTTCTTCAACTCTATACGACTCCTTCAATATTTTAGGTGTAATTCTTGATTGCAAATTTACTTTTGACAAACACATTCGGTGTGCTTTTCCTTCAATTGCAAAAAAAAAAAAAAAAAAAAAAAATAGCATATTGAGAAAGCCTTTTAAGATTTATAGTTATCAATCTGGTCAGCAATAATGTTTTAATTCTTTCATTCTACACTGTTTCGAGTATTGTTCTCCGATCTGATCTTTAGCGGCTGAATTTCACCTTAATTTGTTGGAGAAAAACGTACGGTCTATTATATTTCTTATTCCTTATCTAGATATTAATCTTTGGCACCGTTGTTCAATTATTTCTTTTTGCATGTTGCATAAGATTTTTAATCATTCTGACAATATTTTGCGCTCAGATCTTGCCAGACTGTACCATCCTGCACATAGTATTAGCTATGCAGTTAATTCTATAGTCTTGCCTTCTCAATCATAAAGCTCAATGCTATACAGTATTCTAGAAGTTTTATTCTTCTTGTGACCAAATTGTGGATATGATGTTCCTAATTGGGTAGTTGAATTGGTGACACTTCAGGAGTTCAAACATACAGCGAATGTTTTTATATTGAACAGGCTGAGATTCTCTCTTCAAAGCTTGTATATGACAGATCTATAATAACGTTGTTACTGATTTTAATAATTCTTATATTCATTACTTCTCATTAGTTTATTTATTTCCTTACTTACTCAGAGCATCTGGGTTTTCCAATCTGGGTTTTAGCTGATTATGAATAAGAATTTTTGATTATGGTCATAAATTGATGAAGACCAGAAGCAAAAATTTCTCGAAATAGGCCTACGCGATCGCACAACATACTATTCTATGTCAAAACATTTTTTTTTTTTTGGATTCAATTTTCGTTACGATAAGCGTTTCAAAAAAGTTTGAGGAAGGCAAGAAATCAAGAGTTTATTTCCATCACTCCAGCTACATTTATATACAAGAGTAATGAAAAATAGTTTTAGAAAAGATAACATAAGGAGCAAGCACAGCTCCACAACACAAAAACTCAGTCGGTTAGTAATGAGCCTTATTCTGTAGTCTACTGAACAAATTCGAATAATTTGAGAATTGACGGAACACTGAGCATCATTATTGTTAATTTAAACCTCCACCTTTCCCAGCATAAACTTAAAAAACAATTCTTCATGGGGTTAAATAAGTTACCTAAAGGGTATCTCTGATCCCATGTTAAGACGCACAATGATAATTTCATCCATTTTCTAAAACGGCCTGAATTTTTAACTATATCCCCAGTCAGCTGACAAGAGCAATTAACGTTAATATATGTATATAATATAAAAATCACATACTCTCACAGAAAGAACAGATTGGCAAAATAGCCGCTGGCATCAGACACCATATGGCATGAATGAAATCCCGAGCACTAACCTCTGCAATTACCGGTTAATTATGCGAAAACGTAATGAAAATAGATCACAGAATACGTAACGCCATTATAGGGGTCGGGTTATGAGGAGACTATTTGGTTACTGTAGGGAACGTGCAGTACAATCAGATGCTTTTGCTTCACGTGAGTCTAACAGAAGGGAATGGTGCTTACTTTCATCCCTAATATAAGTTAAGATAAACATTTTGAAATTGTGGGATTCCCCAATATTATGTTTGTACTTTTTTGAGTGGGCTGTAAGGTTAAACGGATAATCTTCAATTAATTGACCATTATAAAACGCCTGTTTTTTTTTTTTTTTTTTTTTTTTTTTTTTTTTTTTTTTTTTTTTTTTTTTTTGTCATTAAAAAGTTCCAAATACCTTGAATTTAAGAATTCTTGATTCTTTAACTTCGCCTTTCTTTCGTCATGGATGAAGGTTAAACCTTTCCATATAGTTTGAACAACAAGAATATATCCGTAAACATCTTCACTACTTTCTTCCTATTGTTTACATCTTTTAGGTAGATCGCAATCTTTTTCTCATTTTCTGGAATCTTTTAAACTGCGTCCAATTTCACTTCATATCTTTGCTTTTAAAATAACTTCCTTAGTCGTATTTCTTACAGCACTCAATGCATAAAGACACGGGTTTAAGATGAAATAGACTCCGTTCCACTTTCATGTGCCTCTTCCCTTTAAACTGAAGGATAGCTCTAAAAGGTGCTATTCCTTCAGTTCTCATTAGGTTTTTTTTTTTTTTTTTTTTTTTTGCGAGGAGTTTGATTGCTCCATGCCCTTTCCATCAAGGTTGCGATCACTGCTTAGATAATCAAAAGCAAAGTGTAATTTGCCACTCCATGTTTCAAGTGCTCTAGCTTTAAGCTTGTTTAAGAATCAAACCTTTGACATTCTATTGGGAATTGAAGTAAATATCCTAATTACAGGACACTTGAGGTGCCTGTCGTAACTAAGTAGAGAATGTATGAAGGGATTGTTAAGACAACTATACTTTATTAAAAATGTGAAGTATAGAGCTATACTTTATAAAAAGTTTTGAAGTGTGGATGGTGAGATAAATTGTTTTTGTAACATATGTAGCATGATAAGAATCAATAGGGTAAGAAAAGTAGGGAAAGGTAGAAGTGGTATTAAAATTCACAAGAGGGTTCACAGTATCTTTGTATGGTTCTGAATTCTGAAATGAATGGACGATGATAGGATTTTGGAAAGTGTATAACCCATAAGGAAATGACTTAATTTTGGTAAAAAGAACTATACTTACAATGAAAGTAAACGTACAGAAATTTTAAGGAAGAAAATGGATCTTCAAACAAAAAAGGCAAGTTAAGGGATGGTGACCTCCATGAATGCATTCCTGGGTCGATGGTGTATTTTAAAGGTTTGATCAAAAGAGAGCCTAAGCTGAGAGACTCAGGAATTGAATGGGTCAGAATAAGGCTCGGAAAGATTTTGGAAATAACTGTAGTGGATATATAAGGGATTAAAAGGTGTTGTAAGGAAAAGGTCCAGGGAATACAAGGATTTATAGGCGAGGTGATACGATGCAATGGTGATAATGTCACTGAGAGGCTGACCAAGCTTTTAAAACTATGTGCTGGTGAAGGAAAAATTCCAAATATAACTTTAAGAATTAGAAAAGGTGCGTGTAAGGATTGTGGCAGAGAAAGTAAGACAGGTGACTAGGTAACTGATAAGGGAACTTACCATTGAGGAAGGTGAGAGTAACATATGTTCATTGAGAAAGAATAATGTGAGTAGTTTTAAAGCAAATGAAAATCTCTTCGTACGACACAAGAATCTAGAAAACACTTACGAGACAAATGATATCGAGGTAATGTGAAGGTATTGAGAATATATAGGAAATGGGGTAAATTGTTCAGGGCAATGAAATGTTCTGTTGACTGAATCATAAGTGTATTAGGATCTATAGGCTGCTGAACGATTGTGCGCTGTGAAAACTAGGAAGTTAGTGATGTGTATGGTCTACATGGCTCTTGAATTTATGAATATAGATAAATAAAAAAAAAAACACTTTCACGAAAATTTCTTTTTTCCGGGAATATGGACTTATCATATTCATCATATATAGTCGAATATTGTGTATTGTATATTATGAATATAGACTTACATACGTTGAGTATATATCATTGGAAGGGTATAAGGATTAATGAGGTAGAATGATTAAAGTATTTAGGAAATATGATCTCTAAAACAAGGTTTTTATAATTAGGGTTTAATGAAAGATTGAAAAAAAACAGTATGATACAGTATGAACGTGAGTCGTGGTATGGCAATGTAGCAATCTCCAACAGATTTAGTAGATTTGAGAACAAAGCCCAGAAGATAAATGACTGATGATAAGAAATGAGACCATAAGAAAGATTACTCGAGTACCATATGTGGATAAGATCTTGGTGAGGGGTAGATAGAGATGGCTTGGGCATGCTCTTTGTACTCCCAAAGAGATTATTTCACCAATTATTTAACTGGGCTCGACAAAGCACAACAATATTGGAAGAACTAGGCCTATATGACTGAGGGCTATGAAGTGTGAAATAGATGATGAATGGAGAAGGATTGAACTAAAAGCTCAAGATAGAGACGACTGGTAAAATCTAATCGTGGCCCTTTGCGTCAATTGGCATAGGAGGACATGATATATATATACAGTATATACTGTATATATATATATATATATATATATATATATATATATATATATATATATATATATATATATGTATGTATGTATGTATATATATACTGTACACACACACACATATATATATATATATATATATATATGCGTCAATATGCGTCGGAGGACATGATATATATACATATATATATATATATATATATATATATATATATATATATATATATATATATATATATGTTGTTACGTTCAACTATTGTATACGACGTAGATTATGGAAGATCCAATCAAAGGTCCACCAAACAACAGCAAACGAAAATGATAGCCATCATACATAGAATATAACTATATTTAACATTTCACATAATATATACGGTATCATACAAGATTCCTCGAATGCTCATGGAACACTAGACCTGATTGATGATACAATGTACAATGCTTCTTACGAAGAAGTAGGTCTTGAGTTGACTTCACAAACTTCTATACAGTGAGGGACAGATGACGTTGCGTAGTCTTAGATATGAAACGTTGATATGTAGGAACACAGATTCTGACGTTGAACAGATCAATTTTTAACTTCTTTCTCTTCTTCAAGATATTATATCATAGAAAGTTCAGTAACAAATTCCAGGTCAGAGTGGATGTAGTTGAAATGTCTCCAAACACCAGCGGTATATTAGTCTAGTCTTCCTCCTCTCACTTGTCACCGGTCCCTTATATACGAGGGACCCATACTCCCGAATGTTCCTGACCCACTAGAAGCGCCCAGGACTAGCATACCAAACATGACGCCATGCCACGGAACCACTCAAGAATCATTTAGTATAACTCATGCCCGTTAGAGGGCTGGCGCCTAAGCAGTATCTAGAACTCCAGCCCTAGAACGCAACGACATTTCAAATATAAATTACATTAACATACATGTAATATTTATACATCAACATACATGAAAAGTCTCTTATCACAAGTTTTGTGATACAATATTCATAAATTTAACGTACATATAACATTTATATATATATACATATATATATATATATATATATATATATATATATATATATATATATATATATATATATATATATATATATATCTTGATAGCTCACTCGGTAGAGTCACTGTAGGCATAGTTTCCAGCCGCACAGGTGGGGGTTCGAATCTCCACCCGGCCAGAAGCTGTTACCATAAAATGAATTCCAAGTGGATATATATTCCCAAGATAGAATTCGGTATTAAATGCCGTTCGTGGGTGATAGTTATATATATATATATATATATATATATATATATATATATATATATATATATATATATATATATATATATATATATATATATATGTGTGTGTGTGTGTGTGTGTGTGTGTATTTTTTCAACTTTCAGAGTGGGGATTTGCATTTCGCCATGACCAGCAATGCTGTAATAGTAGTCAGGGCACCCATATTAGATACAGGCCTCTCAAATTACAGGGAATTATGATCAAATCCCAAGAGTTGTCATCAGCGAGTAATTTTCCAAAAGAAAATTGCAAGAAAAAACCTACAGTCACTAGACATATAGGCCTAGTCGTCATTTGTTAAAGAAGTACACAGAATCATTTATCTATTAAAGTCATCCTATGTAATCAGTTTATAACAATATACTTTACAATCCCGAACACCTCAACCAAAATCCTTTTGTAAATATATAACCATAATTCTCTTAGTGATACGGGAGAATCTGCAAATATCTTAGTAACCCCGATAACGAGTACTTTATAGTTTTCTTTCTTCATAAGCTCGAGCTACATAAAGCAACTACGAAAATTAAATTATGATAACTAGATAGATGAAAAATAGCCTCAGTGGAAATTAATATACTAAAATCTGTATCTAATAATGCTTCAGGGTCCGTTTACTTGCAGAAAATACGTATATGACAAAAATGTGAAATTAGGAAATTTAGATGTTAGATTCTATTTTTAAAGAAAACGGATCATTGACTATCATCTTATAGCAAATAAATTACAATAAAAGATATGTTCAATGATAAGAATAGGATAGCGTAGAAATTAGCATACAAGATATTAGAGAATACATTAAGGGAAGTCGGAGGAGGGAGCAACATCATAACAGAATAGAATAGACCACCCAGAAGTTGCCAGTGTAAAGAACATGGGACATGGAGAGCGTATGAAATTATCATTATTATCATGAATACTATGGAAAATGAAACATTTATACGGAAATAGCTTGAAATTAATCGACTTTTACCACCAACAATACAAAACATAAGAAAACACTAACCAAGGTAGACCATATCTGCTAAAAAAATAGAAATACCAGTTGGAAATACTGTAGCATGGTTACACCAAGCTGTCATGTCATAGCTTTTTGGACACCAATTGTTACGGACATCGATACTGCTGCAAATAGGACCATTCCAGTTTAACGGATGGCAACAGAGGGCATAAATTTATGTGCGAAATGCTCCTCTGCAAAAATAGTACTACTACTTATTTGATTGAACGCTAACTCTGTTGAAACAATGGCATCTTACGTCCTAGTGTAAATCAGAATTAATAATGATGGTAAAATCGTTATTACTATAAGTAATCTTGTCTAAACGAGCAAGATACCAGGAATTGCTGACATTACGACAGACGAACAGAGCAACACTGATAAAAAATTGCATTAAAAAACGATAAATGTCCGGCAACATTTATTCGAGGATTTTACCGTTTTAAAAATGGATATATTGACGTAAAAGAGTCACCACCTTGTAAATGATAACAAAGTAGGGTAAAATTACGGTCGCCTGTAATCTACTGAAATACGGCTGAGAACAGTATATTTTTTTACGGAGAATTTCCGATTAAAATTTCTTTTTTTTTTCTTTTTAACTATGAACGACGATAATGGTTAGGCAAAAGACATGAAGCAAGATGTAACAGCGTTGCCATAATTTCTCAAGATAATTTTCTTTTTGAGAGAGAGAGAGAGAGAGAGAGAGAGAGAGAGAGAGAGAGAGAGAGAGAGAGAGAGAGAGAGAGAGAGAGAATCTTACCTTATTGCCTTATTCTATCTATGTTTGGGTTCCCCAGGTCCCTCAGTGAGAGAGAGAGAGAGAGAGAGAGAGAGAGAGAGAGAGAGAGAGAGAGAGAGAGAGAGAGAGAGATAATAGCATAAAGACTGAGAAGTGGATAATGTATAACAAGATTGAAAGAGAAAACGAATGAATTCGAAGGAAATCCTGAAATAAAATCCGATTGCTATTAAAGAACTGCAAATGCGTGGCCATGTGGATCGAAGAGAGGTGCTCACCGGTGCATGAGGCCTTAGTGCCTACGAAGAGGTAACTCACCCTCAACTTATAGCTGATTTCATTCGAGTCCGTTACTACATTTTACACTTAGCCCCAGACGAACGGATTAGCCCGCCTGCAGCACAACCCACTTCTCGGTACGACAAAGGTTGTCTAAGGACCGTTTGGTTAAAATATACAGGGTGTGTTTTGTGCGTAGCTCAACCTCCTACTTTCCTGCTTTTTTTTTCTTTCGTTTTTAATAGACTGTATCCCTTTCCATTTTAATTAAGTATATTCGACAATCCAAGATTCGGGATTACTGATTATGGGAAATTCCTGGAAATTGTTTACATACTACATACTTAGTGCACGGTGTAGATATTTGAAATGAAGTAAAAACTATAATGCAAAGTGTTCCTATCTGTTATATTGAAATACTTGGAAAAACCAGAGAGAAAAAGAACTTCTACTTCAAAAACCGGCGCACAATCATACATTCATACATACATACATACATACACACACACATATATATATATATATATATACATATATATATATAAATATATATATATATATATATATATATATATATATATATATATATATATATATATATATACGTAAAAATCCCAAGGATACGTGATCCTCTGGTGAAGTAATACGGAGTTAATTTAGACTTAAATCTTACATTTTCTATTTCATCTTCTCTGTGCTTTTTAAACATACACACACACACACACACACACACACACATATATATATATATATATGTATATATATATATATATATATATATATATATATATATATATACATATATATATATATATATGTATATATATATATATATATATATATATATATATATATATATATATATATATATACTGTATATATACATACAGTATATATATGATAAAGTCAAGAGTAGAAAAGGCATTAACAGAGTGGAGAGCTGTAAATAGTAGATTGTTACTAGCAAAGTTCAAATCAAAGTTGTGCAATATGAGTATTATAGTCTGCTATGCCCCAACAAAGGATTCCCCAGAAGAAAGAAAAGGTGAATACTATGAAGAACTGCAGAGTGTAATAGAAGAGATCCCAGAGAGAGATATGAAAATTGTGATTGGCGACTTCAGTGCTAAAGTTGGAAGGAATAATAAAGGGATAGAGAATTTAATGGGTGTCGAGGGTCTTGGCGAACTTGTAAATGAAATGGAGCACATTTCATAAGCTTTTGTTCAGCAAACAATCTTTTCATTAGAGGTACTCTTTTTCAACACAAGAAGATCCACAAGTATACTTGAACTTCACAATGTGGCAATTATAAAAAGCAGATAGATCACATTGCCATTAATAAAGGTAGAAGGAAGACTGAAAAATGTAAGAAGTTTCAGAGGTGCAGATATTGGTAGTGATCACCAGTACCTCAACGCCACACTAAAATTAAAACTGAAAGCACCCAACATAAACGTAGATAAAATAACTAGGTTTGATACAACTAAGCTTTTAGAAGAAGAACACAGATAAACCTTTGCAATTAAATGTAGGAATCGATTTGCAGTCTTGGAGACTTTAAGAAACGAAGAGCAGACAATTGATGAAGAAGGGTGTGATATTAAGAACATATATCAGTCAGTTAGTAATGACCTCTTGGGACACGCAGTTATAAGGGGAAAGCCATGGGTATCAAATGTCACTTGGGATACTATAAGAAAGAGATAAAGACAGAAATCAATTGTTAAATTTTTTTCGAGGAAGTAATGAAAATTACAAGGTAGAGCATGCTAAATACTCTAGTACTGATAGTGAGGTCAAAAGAAAAGCAAGGGATGACTGGAGAGAATATTTAGACAGTAGAGTAAATGAGGCTGACAAAGCTATAAATTCAGGAAGTGGCTATGGCGTAAGAATTGCTCAAAGGATTATTAATGAAATCTCGACTGGGGCATAGAAGAAAAAGTATATACCTATCAAAAAGAAAGAAATATATATATATATATATATATATATATATAATATAAGTATATATATATATATATATATATATATATATATATACTATACACACACACATACATATATATATATATATATATATATATATATATATATATATATATATTTATAGATACATGTATATGCAAATATATGTATATATATACATATATATATATATATATATATATATATATATATATATATATATATATACGTTTATATGGCTGAGCTTTTTCCTTACCATTTGTAACTTTTTATTTTGTAATTTTATTTACCCTTTTGCTTGGTGTCATGATAGGTTAGTTACACTCTTCAAATCAGGTAATAGAATGGACTGTGGGAATTACAGGGGCATAAGTATAATGAACACTTTCGCAAAATTTTATGATGCACTGTTGGTGAGACGTTTAAATCTGTGGGCTGGTATAGATAAATGTCAGGCTGGAGCCCAAAAGGGTAGAGGGTGTATCGAACAAATATTATCTTTGAGGCTTATGATGGACTACGCAATTTTTAAGAAAAAGAAGCTGTATGTTGTATTTGTAGATTTTAGTAAAGCATACGACCGTGTTCCAAGAGATAAGTTAATTGAGTGCCTAAAAGAGAAAGGTTGTGGTAAGACTATGTTAATGGCCATTCATAAGATCTATGCTTGTACTAAAAGTGTCTTGAAATCAGCTGTGATTATATCTACTGTTGGAATACGTCAGGGTGCTCCAACAAGCTGTTTATTATTTACTATCTACCTAGACAAAATGGTTAAAATGATAAAAGAGGGAATTGGCAGAGATGGGTTTTTAGGGACAATGCATACGCTATTATTGATGGATGACACAGTTATTTTAAGTACATCAAGAGAAAAGTGTTTTGAGAAAATTGGGATTATGTTGGATTACTGTAACTTATATGGGATGATTGTTAACGAAAAAAAGACCAAGTTTTTTGTAGTAAATGGAAATGCAAGAGATAAAGAGTCTCTAGTCATAAATAATGTTAAGATAGACCATTGTGAAAAATATTTGTATCTTGGTGCATGGTTTACGGGTGATGGCAAAATGCAATCAGTGCTCAAACAACATGAAATTGAAAATGCAAAGACCATTAACAAGTTCTCAATATTTTGTTATAACAATACAACTATGCCATATGCATATAAAGTCAAAGTGTTCAAAGCAGCGTTAGGAGCCTCACTACTTTATAGTGCAGAGAGTTGGCTTACAAACAACGTAATATGTATGGAGAGGATATACAACCAGGCTGTTAGATGCTTATTGGGGGTCAGAAATAATACGCCTATGACATTGTGCTTAGTGGAGAGTGGCCTTGAGTCTTTTAATCGTGAAGTTCAAGTAAGAAGGAAACGTTTTTTAGAAAAAAAAAATGGCGAACATTGATATGGAAGAACCGTTCCACTATATTTATGAAATTTGCAGAAGTGAAAATACACCCGGTTACAGATTTTTGAATTCTTGTCTAGTTGATAACATCATCAGGTCAAGCCTTGACCAAATGAAAAATGAAATCCGGAATAAACCTGAAACAGCAACAAAATATTATACGTACAGAGAAATTTTAAATAGATCCTTGCAAAGGCATAGAGTGTACAGTGAAAATGTTTATGTACCAGACTATATACGAATTGCCTTTACTAGATTACGTTTAATGTCCCACGACCTAAGAATAGAGACGGGAAGGTGGAGTAGAACTCCAAGGGAGTTGCGAGTGTGTAATTGTGATTCACAGACAGTACAGAATGAAGTGCATGTCCTAATTGAATGTACAATGTCACGATCGAAGAGGCAGAAATTTAGTAATCTTAATTATACGAACATAGACGCACTGTTTGGAGAAGAAAACCACGTAATTGACCTGTGCCAGTATATATTTGAAGTGTTAAAAATTTATAATTAAATATTTGTTTTGTTTTGGTGTTGATGTATGAGGGGTTTGTTGTGATGGTTGATTAATAGCCTTATATTTCTTTATGGAAGAAAATATGATTTTTCTGGACAAAATATTTTATAATGTAATGGGGAAAAGTATAATTGTTACAGAATAAAACCCACTGTTTTGTGTAAACTAAATATAATTATTGTACTACAATGTATATAAAGTTTTGTCAATAAAGAATAAAAAAAAAAAAATATATACACACTTATAGAACGTGATGATATATGCATATCAAAGGAGTCAAACCGAATCTTAGTAACGACTCCTATCATTCATGTCCTGCTGAAAATTTAAATAAGTTCTTCATCATCATCATATTCTCCTCCTACGTTCATTGACGCAAAGGGCCTCAGTTAGATTTCGCTAGTCGTCTCTATCTTGAGCTATTAAATCAATACTTCTCCATGCTTCATCTACTTCACGCTTCAGAATCCTCAGACATGTAGGCCTGGATCTTCCAACTCTTCTAGAAAATTTGTGGAACCCAGATGAAAGTTTGGTAACTAATCTTTCTTGCAGAGTGTGAAGAGCATGCCCAAACCACCACCATCTACCCCTCACCATGATCTCATCCACATATGGCACTTGAGTAATCTCTCTAATAGTTTCATTTCTAACTCTGTCCTACCATTTAACTCCTAATTATCATCTGAGGGCTTTGTTCTGAAATCCACAAAATCTGTTTGATATTGTTTCATTGTCATACCATGACTCATGTCCATACAGTAACCCCAATCTCCCTAAACTGATATATAGCCTCATTATATGTGTAATTTCAGGCTATTTGATTTCCAAATTTTACTTAACCTAATGCCTGTCTGATTTGCTTTTTCAATCTTTCATTAAACTCCAGTTCTAAAGATCCTGTATTAGAGATCATAGTTCCTAAATATTTAAATGATTCCACCTCATTAATCTTTCTCCTTCTAATGATATTTCATCTTCCATTGCACATTCCGTTTTCATCATCTCTTTCTTTCTATTGAGCTCTTAGACTTCTAAAAAGAAAAACAATATTCATGCAAATTATCATTTACTAATGGACTTTACCCTCAAGAAACAGTAGAGTGCTTGCAAGATAGAAATGAATAGTAATGTATGTGGGGGTTAATCATGTTGCTGAAGAGCCCATGTATAGATGTATGAAGAAGTTTATGATATGTAAGCTTTTTACGAACATAAGAGCTATTGCTAATCGATAATTCAGCTGTTGCAAGAGGGATTATGGCAGTGACCATCGTGATGTATTTACGCTGAAGCCATGGT